>NW_026652279.1:127187506-127318885 GCF_009828535.3 Hylobates moloch
AAAAAAAGAAGAAAAAAAGAAAGTAATAGAGATATATAAAACTTTATGTAGTCTTCTGAGATAAGATTTTTTTCAAAAAATGTTATGTTTCAAAGATTAACACATATACTCCTTCAGCTGTGCTTTATGCATCCCATGTGCTGTAGTGTAACCCACTCTTGTAAGATTCACTGTAGTGCAATTTATTTATCCATCCATTCTTTGTCCATAGACATTTAGTTGTTTCCTTTTTTTGTTTG
The DNA here is from genome assembly GCF_009828535.3 of Hylobates moloch. Taxonomy (NCBI): domain Eukaryota; kingdom Metazoa; phylum Chordata; class Mammalia; order Primates; family Hylobatidae; genus Hylobates; species Hylobates moloch. The sequence goes on from NW_026652279.1 coordinate 127,187,746, forward strand.
TTTGTGTGTGTATTTTTGCTATTACAAAAATGATGAGGCTACAAATATTCTTGTGTATAGGTTCTGGTGCACATGTAAATCTCTGTAATGTAGGATGAGTGACAAGTCAACTTTATAAAATAAGATCACATTATTTTCTTAAGTTGTTATACCAACTTACATTTCAAACAGCAATGTATAAGCATTTTTAAAAAAAATACACAGCCTCTTTTAACACTTGGTATTCTCCAACACCTTAATTTCTTATAATTTACAGTGGGGGTAAAATATATTTCATTGCATTTCCTTCATGAATAACAAAATTGACTATCTTTTCAAATATATATTCCTCAAATGTGCTTATTTGGTAAAATGCCTACTCCTACTTTTTGACTGCTTTGTAATGTATTATTAATTTTTTATAATAATTTAGAGAAGTGCTTTTTATTGGTTATTTATATTTCAAACATCAACTACCCATTTGTGGCCTCTCTTTTTTCTTTGAATTTTTTGATGAGCAGAACTTCTAAATTTTAAATATTTTATCAATACTTAATTTAGCATTATGTACTTTAAAAAAATCTTTTCTTACCTGAAGGTATTTATACATAATCTATATTGTCTTTTAAAGTTTTAAATTTTGCCTATAAAATTTAGGTGGTTTTTCTACAAGGAAATGAGTTATTTTAACTTTTTCAACATTTTGTAGTTTTCACTGATACATAATAGATGTTCATGTTTTCTGGGTACATGTGATAATTCGATACATTCACATAACCAAATCAGGATAATTTGATATCTATCATCTTAAATATTTATTTTTTCTTTCTGCCAGAGACATGTGAATTATTCGTTTTTAGTTATTTTGAAATGTTCAGTCAATGATGAATCAGTCATTGATTAATCATCCTCCTGATCTGTCAAACACCATGTCTTATTTCTTCTGTTTAACTGTATGTCTGCTTTAATTGTGTGAAGTACTTTTTCATTTTCCCCCTAAGGATAGACATTTTTTGAAATGTCAAAACTCTCATTATTTCCCCCAAGGATATAATACCACTTCCATCATGCCTAAGTTTCCATGCCCAAGTATGCCTCCTTCTGTACTGTGTAGTGTAATCCACATGTCAATCTATGTGTCACTGTATCAATACCACAGTGTCTTAGTCACTGTAGCTGTGTAGTGAGTTTTGATAACTGGTGAGGAAAGGGCCTCTCTCTACCCCATTAACCTTCACATTTTCCCATTTAATATTAAATTCAGATTTTCATCTTTAAAAAATGTGATTTTAGTTGAGAGTATATTTAAACTGCATATCTTTTTAGATGAATAAAAAACTTTACATATTGACATCTTCAATTTTGGAATATAATATACTTCATTTACTTAGATACTATTTATAACTTTATTAGTATATTTTTAGCATTTATGTCTTATGATATGATAGTATTGATGTATATTTCTAACTTTTAAATTTATTAGCAAGGTTTCTTTTAATTCTTATTCTGTCTCATTTGTGTTTTTCTTCATTTGCATATTTTTAAATCATGAATGGCTATTGAATTCTATCCAATTCTTACTTCACCAAGTAGGATTTTTTAAAATTTTGTTTATCTTCTAATCATCTTTTAATCTTTCAATGTTATTAATTGCTTGATAATTTTTTCTAATGTTGCCCTATCTGTGTTCTTGAAATGAATGCACTAAATGAAGTTGAGGTCATCATTTTCATAGACATTGCTTGCTAAATATGGTAGTCATTAGTGCTACTCACTATTTGTTTCTTCTCTTCTTTCTTCCTTAACTTTAATTAGGCATAGCCAATTCATGGTTAATGGAAGACCTGTGTGTCACTTCTGGGCTGCAATATTTAATTACAAGTCTAAACTGTCCAGAACGATCTTCCTCCTTCCAAAGTGATCTTGGAAGCACATGTTGCAATAGAGCTTGTGAGCTTCTAGTTTACTGAATGACTCATTGAATAGAGTTCTTTTGACAACCAGAAAATGGGCATAAGTGAAAATAAACATTTTTTTTTGCTGTTAAATATGTGAGATTTGGGAGCTTTTTATACCACAGCATTACCTGACCTATCTAAGTGATACAGTAAGAGTCAGTAAGAATCAATATTCATAAACAAGACTCACCTATAATTTTCATTTGTCAAATTATCCTTTTCTAGTGTCAGATAACGTTGCACTGTTTTCATAGAATAATATACATTTTCATATCTTTGGATGAATTTTACGATCTTGGAATGATGTACTCCTTTTACATCTGTTAAATCTCAAGTGTAATTTTTTTTTCTTTTTTAGTTTGTGGGAAGATTTTGGCAAATGTTTGTGTTGAAGGCTTTTTCTAACTTTTCTAAGTTCTTTGAAGAGATAATGCTAGTATCTCATGTAAAGAAGATACCTAGAGAAGTGATTTGAGAATCGAGATAAAAAGAATCAAATATTTACTCATGCTGAGAAATGGCAGATCCTTGGGCTGCAGAAAGAGAGGATGTGATTTGTTCGTTGTTCTCTGACCTTACCTTAGGAAATTTGTAAGACCTCACACAAATATTAGGTTGGCATGAAAGTAATTGCAGTTTTTACCATTACTTTTAATGGCAAAAGCCACAATTACTTTTGTGCCAACCTAATATTTGGCATCTATGGGGTTTACCACTTAAGCATGACATCTTCTAAAAGATTATCATTCTCAAAGCAAAGAAAAAGAAAACCAGATGCATAGGATCTGTAACAGTCATGCTGGCTGGTACCTTGTATATTCCAGTGGCAATCAATGTGCACCCACACTGAAGGATCAGGGGGATTTCCTAAAGCAAATTGTTCTAATTCTCTGTGGGATTCTAGAAACTTGACATAATTTAGAAAAACTTTTTGATTACAATAGAAATATAATTTTCCATAATTTCCGTGGGTTTACTATCAGATACAAATAAAGATTGATTTAAATAAATAAAAAATGTGATATTTGCACACATTAATTTCTAATTGACATACTTACATTTAGATTTTTATTTTAACAGAAATAATATAAACAAACTCCTGGGAATTGCTCTTCAACTTTGTTCTTGAATAAATACATAAGTCAAATTCTTAGAAGAGAGGCAGACATATCAAGCTTCACACTGCTTGGTGGCTTGTAGCATCTTTTGATATCAATATAGAAATACAAAAGCCTTTAAAATTTTTAGTGTTCAACAATGAAAAGACTGAGTTCTCCAGGGGAAAAAAAAAAAAAAGAACCTCTCCCAGAGCAGTTGTTGAAGAGGCCAGATGAGGGAGCCTGTACAGTCATTTCCCATTGAGGGAAACTGATGAAATGGAGGGAGGAGATGAGAAGCAAATGGAGGATAAATTCTCTCTTAGAACTCCCCCTGGGTGAACTGTTTGGAGATGCGGGAATTTCATACAGCTTTTCTAATGATGTCTAGCAAGACCGAAAAATCAGATGTGCTTCTTAAGAAGCACATAACTAAAATGGAAATAAAAGTGGAGTGGTTGTTAAGTCAATTCTCTCATGACAATTTAGGCAACTTCCTCTATTTTCTATTTTCTTACATCCATATGATCTGCTTTCTCTTGTGGCTCTCATTTTAGAAACACCTCTTGGCAGTGTGCAATGACATTTTTGCTTGTTTTGAAACAACCAAAAACTCAGGTTGCTTAACTCCCTATCTCATCTAGTTCCTTAAATTATTCAGTTTTGTAGAACTTGGCAAAGGAAAAATTAGAAAATGGTCCTGCTTAGTAGAAATCTGTTGATTTCTATTCATTGAAATCCATTAGTCTTTGAAGTTAACTCTTCCTTAATGTGTCTTTATGTTACAGTAAGTATGGTGATTCCATTTATGGATAGATACACATTATTTTGTTTCCAGAGATATTTTAGAAAAATAATGTACACTTCAATCTAAATTGGCAACCAATAATCCGTGGTATTTTGTCATCCATTTTCAGAGACCTTGCAATATTTGAGATTTGTTTTCTACTAAATTTAATTTCTTACTAATGTAGACCTTCTGTGTTAGACTCCTATCTGATTTCATATATGAGTTTGAAACATTGATTATCACCATGACTGAATCAACTTTGTGAGCAAATTATTCCAAAAAACAAATATTTACTCATATTAATCACCTTCTCAAAAAATTTTGATAGTTTCATGTCAGAGAAAAATTTCCTATAAAGCAAAGTAAACTCAGTGTCCAAGACCCCTAACATCAGGTTCCAACTAATCTTCCAAGACTTAGTTCATCAAACTCCATTAGAAAAACAGTCTGGTCTTACAGCTTTTTCAAAAACTAGCATTTTAGTTTAATTAATTCCCATTTATGAATTTTTTGTTGCTTGTATTTTAAGGTCTTGGTTGTGATGATGATGATGATGATGATGATGATTATTATTATTATTATTATTATTATTATTATTTTTTGCCTAGGCAAATGTCCCAAAGAGTTTTCCTAGGTTTTCTTCTAGTATTTTAGTCATTTTAGGTCTTGCATGTGTTTAATCCATTTTGAGTGAATTTTTGTATGGTAAGAAATAGGGGATCAGTTTGATGTTTCTGCATATAGCAAGCAATCCAATTTTTCCCAACACCATTTATTGAAAAGGGTGTGCTTTCCCCAGTGTATGAGTCTGTCAACTTTGTCAAAGATCAATTGGCTTCTGGGCACAGCAAAAGAAATAATCAATCGTGAACGGATAATCTGCAGAATGGGAGAAAATATTTGCAAATTATGAATCCTACATGGACTAATATTTAGAATTTACGAGGAATTCACACAATGCAATAAATAAATAAATAATTACATTAAAAATAGTCAAAGGACAGAAATAGATATTTTTCTGCAGAAGACGTACAAATGACCAAGAGACATATGAAAAAAAACAGTGTAACAAATCATCAGACAAATGCAAATTAAAAGCGCAATGAGATACCGTATTATACTAGTCAGAATAGTCATCACAAGAAAGACAAAAAATAACAAATGTTGATGAGGATGCACAAAAAATGGAACATTTATACACTCTTAGTGAGACTGTAAACTAGTACCACTTCTATGGAAAATAATATAGAGGATCCTCAGAGAACTAAAACTAGAACTACCATTTGATCCAGCAATCCCATTACTGAGTATCTACCCAAAGGAAAATAAATCATGACAGCAAGGATACCCGCACTTGTATGTTTATGGCAGCACTATTCACAAAAGAAAAGATATGGAATCAACCTAACTGTCCATCAGCAGAAGACCAGATGAAGGAAATGTAGTATACATACACTATGGAATACTGATCAGATATTAAAAAAATGAAATCATGTCTTTTGCAGCAACATGAATGGGACTGGAGGTCATTATTTTTTGTGAAACAACTCAGAAATAGGCAAATACCACATGCTCTCGCTTATAAGTCGGAGCCAAATAATGTGTACATGTAGACATAGAATGTGAAATGATAGATAATTGAAACTTGGAATGGCAGCGAGGATGGGAGAGGATGAGTGATGAGAAATTACCTAATGGGTACAATGTACAGTATTTGAGCGATGTATACACTAAAAGCCATAATTTCACCACTATGCAATGTATTCATGTAACAAAATTACACTTGCACCTCTTAAATTTATACAAATGAAAAACAAAAAACCCTAGACATTTTAGATAAACATTTTGTGACATTTAAATACAGTGAATTGAAGCGCTCTTATCTTTTTCATAATATACCTCTTTCTTTAAAATTTTACTGAAACCAAAAGTAGTGTTAACTTTCCTTTTTAATTCCACCCATGCCAAAATATTTTTAAACTATTTAAACATGAAGGAATCTTTACAGTATTATTCACAATTATAAGTAACTCTTAAATAAGTTATTTACCAGCCCTAAACCAGAGCCAATAGAAAATGAGACTGTGGAAGGAAGTTAAATGACCAGAAAAGATAGACAAAATATATTGAGAGTAAAAAGGAGCAGGTTATCAATAAGTATATACTGTATAATTCTATATTTGCATAAAGTAAATTCACAAAGTATCATCTGCAATTTATATTTTCATGTAATGAGAAAAATGTTAATAGAAACCTCCCTAAGAGAATAATTTTATGTCATACTAAGAGAGACACATTATAATAATTATTAGTTTTTGGGGGAGGAGTAGAGGGATGCTGTGGTCCATGCCTGTCTCTAAGACATTCATTCATTAATCCACTCTGCCTAGTTCTGAATGAAAGGCAGAGAATATGGTGATACACTGTGCAGATATATGTCGGCCTGTTAATAAAAACTGAGCAATAAATACTTATCTTTTTTCCTAAAAATAACTTTAATTTTTCGTGCATGTTTAATAATGCTTGTTTCTAGAAGTAACATGTAATAAAAAGATATATTTAATATCTTTAAATTAAATGGACAGGCATGAAAATATCATCTGTTCTATCCTTTGCTTTCCATGCTAGACTCAATGAAAAATGTTAGATGAAAAATAAACAGTCAGAAATATTTCCATGTCAATATTTTTGGCAAAACTATTAGATCATTTTGCATGAATATTTACTGGAAATATACATAATTCTGTGGGGAAAAAAATGATGATTTTTGTGTTTATGGTTCATACCTCAAGAACATAAACTAGTTATTCAATTAAGCTTGCCTACTCAAACAATATAAGCATGTTTACTAGACATTTTTTAATAAGTAAAACTATTTGATGTCTTTATTATCTGCTCCAGATATGAAGCTCAAATCCACACTCAGCAACACACAATTTGAGCTCAGAGTCTTCATTGCAATTGGAAAATACATGGCCTGCTTGCCAAAAGCTAAGGAGTCTCTGACTATGTGATGTAATTTAATGAGTGTTTAATCCCAGATTTTACTACTGAAGAGCATCAAATCCCTTCGTTAGTATAGATTTATTGTGAGCTGCAGTCTTAGTTTTCTTGTTTTTATTTTACCATTTCTTGCATAGTACTTATCATGTAGCACTTAAGCCTATACAGATTTGTTGATAGACTTCTCCTTAAGTGTTTTTAATGTGCATACGCATTTCAACTAGATTTGGTCATTATTGGCTAGATGATTAATACTCGCACACTAATATGCCCTCCCTAGCCAAGGGTACTAAAAAAAAAAGGGTAGCTAATTGTTCATGAAAATTAGAAGATACACAGAAAGGAAATTTCTAGGAGGTTGTATGTTGGCGGGCAGGGAGTAAAACTAAGCAAAGCAGAAAGGACTGAGAACAAAATGAGCAGCTTTGATGAGGCAGGAAGATACCGAGTCTCTGAATTGAAGAAGAGGAGTAAAATGAAAATTAGAATTCTGTTATGGACTAAATTGTGTCTGCCCAAAATTCATGTGCTGAATCCCAATTCCCCAATATGACCCTATTTAAATATAGAGCTTTTACAGAAGTAATATAAGTTAAATGAAGTCGTAAGCTAGGGCCCTGATTCTATAGGGTGAGTGTCCTCATAAGAAAAGATAACAGAAAGTGTGGCTCGCTTTGTCTGCCATGTGAGGACACAGCAAGAACGCAGCCATCTGCAACTCTGAAAGTGGACTCTCACTAGAATTCCACTATGCTGTCATCCTGGTCTCAAATTTCCAGCCTACAGAACTGTGAGAAAATAAATTTCTGTTGTTTAAGTCACCCTGTTATGGCATTTTGTATGGCAGCCTTAGCTAAGACAAAGTGTGAAACAAAGTAAAAGTGATTTAAAGTTAAATATACCAGATTAAAAACATATATTTGCCTCAAATTCCTTTCAATAAAATGGATGCATTTTCCAAAAAAAAGAGAGAGAGAGAGAGAAAATGTTACAACTAGATGCAGGAAAGCACAAGTGCTGGCTACATATGAAAGGTGACACCCCAGGGAACAATGACAGAAACCAGCAAGACATTGAAAGAGCTGTGAGAATCCTGGAGGAGGCTGTTTTGAAAAGGTGTGTGTACAAGAGAGGAGGGATGTGAGGGGGGCAGAAAGCAGCCCTGCCTTGTGGTGAAAGAATAAAAATAGGAAAGAACTTGTTGGAATTTTTGTTCCTGCCTCCTCCCACTCTGCATGGGACCGACAACACCAGCCTCCACACCAGCAGTGACACACATTTCTGGTGCAGGTTTTCTCTAGAGTAAAATCACAGCAACACAAAAACCATGGGTAGATGAGGACTTGAGAAAAACAGTTTTTGTTTTTTTCTTTTCTTTGAGACAAAGTCTCATTCTGTTGGCTGGAGTGCAGTGGCATGATCTTGGCTCACTGCAACCCCCGCCTCCTGGGTTCAAGCAGTTCTCCTGCCTCAGCCTCCCAAGTAGCAAGGATTGCAGGCGCTCACCAACATGTCCAGCTAATTTTTGTATTTTTAGTAGATGGGGTTTCACCACGTTGGCCAGGCTGGTCTCAAACTCCTGACCTCAGGTGATCCACTAGCCTCGGCTTCCCAAAGTGCTGGTATTACAGGCGTGAGCCACAGCGCTTGGCAGAGAAAAGCAGGTTATGAAGGTTTAATGTGCCTTGGACAGGTGTTTTCCCACCTCTTCTCTATACTCCTCTAAGCCTGGAGAACAAGAGGACAAAGTTATCCCTCTCATTTTTGTATCTCTTTTTGCTTAGCTAGGGGTGGCTTCCTGAGCTGAGGAGCTAAGACAGGATTAACTATGATTTTTTGGTGGTGTTGCTTTCTATGTTTCAGTGTACTCATTCCACGTTTTATTATTCAGGGTACAACTAGGAAAGGAGAAAGCATATTATGGCACCAGGAAATTATTATAGGAGTGATAACTTGAACTATCGTGGAAAGAGCCAGGAAAAGAAATTAAGGTCTCCAAGGAGGAACTGGAGAATCAATGAGTGACTGGCCTGGTCACCCTGAGCAGCAAAACACTGAAGTGGGACTACAAAAGAGGAAGTTGGCACAGGGATATATGGAAACCATTGACTCCGAGGCTCCTCAGCCATATGTTTAGTGATGGGCCCAGAGTTGTTGTTGCTCAGCAAGACTATCATTTTGGGAGAAGATGTGAGCACAAAGCTGAGAAGCTCTGAGGAGAGCAAAGGCACACTGGAACCCTTGGTTGGTTACGTCATGGCCATCTCTCATTGCATCTCACTATAATGGCCTCCAGAGAGTGATAGTTGCTCTTTTGCTTCTGTAAATTCCTCTTTTGAATAATTCTAACCTAGAACCACACAGACCAGGGAGGTTGGGAAATGTCAATTTGATCTAAACAAACTGATGAAGCACAAACCACTCTGCTACATTTTGAGCTCATTGGAAGTGACCTTGCTTAGGGCCTGGTATTGCCCTTTGTGTATTTTCTGACTGAGAAGTAGACAATCACATAAGAATAAGTGTGGGGAAAAGTCTCATAACTCAAAATAGCTAGGCATTGTGGCATTATTTCAAATGAGAGACAATAAACTGTATGACTGATTTGCTCATAGGTATAATTATTTCGTTGAAGGAGTCAAAAGTTTCAAAACAAGCCTAATAATGCAAAAAGGGATAAGAAAGATATAGAATAAAAAGAAAAGTATAAACATAAGCGAAATATTAAACTAAAAAATACAATTGTTGAATCGAAGAACATGTTTGTTGGAATAAAGTGTGGAAAGGATGTATCTGAAGGATAAATTTGTGTATTAGGAGGTAAATGGAAATGAAGCCATGTAAACAGCATGTTTGTTGCATCAGCACTATAATATGTTCTAATATAATGGGGACAGTATAGAGAAATGTGTGTCAGACTTCATATTTCTTTTTTTAATTGTACATTATTAAGGGATACAGAGTGAAATTTCACTATCTCTATACAATGTATGATGATCAAATCAGGGTAATTAACATATCCATCACATCAAACATTTCTCATTTCTTTGTGTTGTGAACATTTGAAATATTCTCTTTTAGCTTTTTGAAAATATACAATAAATTATAGTTAACCATATTCACCCTACAGTGCTGCAGATCACCAGAACTCATTCTTCTTGTATTCCCTACACTCATTACTCTACTGCTTGCCATCTTCCCCTCCCCTACAATTCCCAGCCTTTAAGAGCCACAACTCTACTCTCCACTTCCATGGGCTCAAATTTTTTATTTTATTTTATTTTATTTTATTTTATTTTATTTTATTTTATTTTATTTTTAATATTAGCTCTCACATATGAGTGAGACATTCAGTATTTATTTTTTGTGCCTGAACTATTTTGCTTAATATGATGTCATCCAGTTTCACCTATGTTGTTGCAAATGACAGAATTTCATTCTTTTTAATGACTGAATAGTATTCCATTGTGTTTGCATACCACAACTTCTAGCCATTCACCTGTTGATGGACATTTAGGTTAATTCCATATGTTAACTATTGTGAATAGTGCTCCAATAAACTTTGGATAAATATCCAGTAGTGGGATTGCTGGATCATGTGGTAGTTCTGTTTTTAGTTTATTCAGAAACCTCCACACTATTTTTCAAAATGGCTGTACTAATAAACATTCCCACCAACAGTATATAAGGGCTCCATTTTTTTCACATCCTTTTCAGCATCTGTGTTTGTCTTTTTTATGATAGCCATTCTAATTGGGGTGACATAATATTTCATAATGGTTTTAATTTGCATTTCCCTAATGATTAGTGCTGTTGAGAATTTTTTGTATATTTATTGGCCAGTTATATGTCTTATTTTGAGGAATCTTTATTCAATCTTTTTCCTATTTTAACGGTATTATTATTATTTGCTCTTGAGTTGTTATTAATCCCTTGTTGGATGAATAGGTTGCAAATATTTTCCCCTATTCTCCATGTTGTCTCTTAACTCTGTTGATTCTTTCACTGTGCAGAAGCTTTTAGTGTAATATAGTTCTATTTGTCTGTTTTGTTTGTGGTCTGTCACTTTGGAGAAAAATTTCATATTTCATCTATCTCACCATTACCTGTGTTTTCACAAATTATTAGCAAATGTGATTTGTGAGTCTGATTTAGTAATCATGCAGTTTATATCTTATAACCCTTTAATTACTCTTTTATTTAAAAAATACACATATAGGTAAACATATGTAATATAAATAACACGCAAATTTGTATCACATGTTTACATATAGATACGTAGTACTTTGATGAACCCTATGCAACTATCAACGACAGTCAGGTGCTTTACACATACAACTTGAAAACCTTGAGATATTATTAGATGAGAAAAGCAAATTATAAACCCTATATTTAGTACGTACCAAATTTTGAGAATAAGATATATATGGATATACTTAGGCAGGTAAGTATTCCTATATATTTCTGCACTAAAAAATTATGGAAGTGGAAATATTTTATTATAATGTCTAGTTATCCACGTGTCATGGGTTTGGGAGAAATAGACTTTTATCATTTTAAATACTTTAATATTATTTGGACTTTTATATCTATTTTTATAGCTGAGGATAGTTGATGTACAAACAACAAAGAAGAACAAAAAATACACAAACATCTGGATTTAAGAATCAGAAGAACTGGGTTCAGGCTTTAGCTCTGTGTCTTTCAGAAACAGGTGTGAATTTAGGTGAGTTGCTGCTTCTATTTGAATATTCATTATAATTTTTTCCTTAAATTTTTGTTGAGGGTTAACATATATATGAAAGTGCCTTGCCCACTGCTGTGCAAATAACGTGTTAATATTCCAGAAATGCTCATTTCTTTAACAGATAAGGGGAGGAGGAGGAATAATTCCTTTCTTTTGGGTATTTTTGCTTAAAGTCCTTGTGGGAGTCAGTAGCATTCCATGAAACAGATTTTAAGTAAAAGCAAATTAGTACAGTGCTAAAGCTATAACTTTACTTGCCACCCACTATCAAATGTTATTTGTGGAATACCATTGTATAAAGATTAGCAAGGGAGAATACAGATGGACAGAGCAATTGATTTTATATACTTCTCAAAAATGAAAACTACAGGTGGATCTCAAGCTGGCCTAACATCATCCAAGATTTATCTTACTTTTGTGCAGATTTGACTTGGTAAGGTGCATTGCCTGACTACAGAGACTATTCACTATTCTTCCCTCTCTGTCGGCAGCCTATTTGCTAGCATGTCAATCATCAATTTTGTCGTTGGAAGTGGTCCCTACCAGTGGGAATTAGGAAAGTAAATTCAACAGTGAAAATCAGCAAGCAAAACTCATCAATCAGTAGCTCTTAAAAAGAGAGATCACAATCATAGCAGCAAAAGCTGGGAGGTCATGTCCCTCAGAGCATTAGGAGTTTTATATAAAAATGTACATGATGACTTTGCAATAGGGACACCCATTGTGCAAAGCCCAATGTGTGGCTCTCATTTTCAATTCAGATATCGTCAGTCTGAAGTCTTACAATATGATCACACTTACAACACAAAGATATTCAAATCATGATGACTGATGAGCAACAAAACCAATTTATTACCAGATCTCTCTCCCCGCACACTCTGAAGAATTCCTGGGGATATTTACATTTGCTCATGAAACCATTTGTATTGCTATGCTAAAAAAGCAGAAACTCAGACATCAGCACTTGCAACCGATGTTGTAAATGCTGCCCTCTGGAAGCCCACTGGTGAGGCTGTGTCCACAGCAGCCTTGGTACCATTAGTAATATGGAGGTAAGCTTTAATCTTGAACCAAAATGAAAAAAGTAGCTGTGATAGCAACTCCAGCAGTCTCCTTTTGTTTGGTACTTCCACAAACAACAATGCAGTTTCTGCTAATGCACCCAAGCCTGGGTGACTCTACTTCACCAAAGAGCTGATAAACTTTCAGTATTGAGCCCAGTTTGGGAAACTCCTGAGTACAGGCTTTAAGACTACAAAGAGGCCGAGTTGCAGCAAATGCATCTTAGAATTTACACACAGCCATTTTCCCAAACACAGAGCACTGGTGTACAGGGGAAGGGGAGATAACAGAGAAAAAGTGGACTGCATATTTTGCCCAGGATCTATTATTGCTTCATATCTCAGTAAATTTGCAATGATTTTCTTACATTCAAAATGTCAGAAAGAATTTATCTTACTTCTTGCCAGTGGGTCTAAAACTCACATGCATGTTTTGAGGTGTATTCTCATAATAGTGAATAAGTCTCACGAGATCTGATGGTTTTAAAAAGAGGAGTTTCCCTGCACAAGCTCTCTTCTCTTGTCTGCCACCATGTGAGATATGCCTTTCACCTTCCACCATGATTGTGAGGCCTCCCCAGCTACATGGAACTGTAAGTCCAATAAACCTCTTTCTTTGGTAAATTGCCCAGCCCCAGGTATGTCTTTATCAGCAGCATGAAAATGGACTAATACAGTAAATTGGTACCAGTAGAGTAGAGTGCTGCTGAAAAGATACCTGAAAATGTGGAAGTGATTTTGGAACTGGGTAACAGGCAGAGGTTAGAACAGTTTGGAGTACACAGAAAAGGACAGGAAAATGTGGGAAAGTTTGGAACTTCCTAGAGACTTGTTGAATAGCTTTGTCCAAAATGCTGACAGCAATATGGACAATAAAGTCCAGGCTGAGGTGATCTCAGATGGAGACAAGGAACTTGTTGAGAACTGGAGGAAAAGGTGACTCTGTTTTTTTTTAGCAAAGAGACTGGTGGCATTTTGCCTCTGCCCCAGAGATTTGTGGAACTTTGAACTTGAGAGAGATGATTTAGAGTATCTGGCACAGGAAATTTCTAAGCAGCAAAGCATTCAAGAGGTAACTTGGGTGCTGTTAAAGGCTTTTGGTTTTAAAAGGGAAATAGGCATAAGAGTTTGGAAAATTTGCAGCCTGGCAATGCAATAAAAAAGAAAATCCTGTTTTCTGAGGAAAAATTAAAGCTGGCTGCAGAAATTTGCATAACTAAGGAAGAGTCTAATGTTAATCACAAAGACAATGGAAAAAAAATGTCTCCAGTGCATGTCAGAGACCCTTGAGGCTACCCCCCTCATCACATGCCGGGAGGTTCAGGAGGAAAAAATGGTTTCATGAGCTGGGCCCAGGGTCCTTGGGCTGTGTGCAGCCTAGGGACTTGGTGCCCTATGTCCTAGCTGCTCCAGCCAGTGCTGAAAGGGGCCAATGTAAAGTTTAGGTCATGGCTTCTGAGGATGTAACCCCCAAGCCTTGGCAGCTTCCACATGGTGTTGAGCCAGTGGGTGCACAGGGTCAAGAATTGGGGTTTGGGAACCTCTGCCTAGATTTCGGAGGATGTACAGAAACACCTGGAATCCCAGGTAGAATTTTGCTGCAACAGTGGGGCCCTCATGGAGAACCTCTGCTAGGGCAGCATGAAAGGGAAATGTGGGGTCAGAGCCCCCACATAGATTCCCGACTGGGGCACTGCCTAGTGGAGCTGTGAGAAGAGGGCCACCATCCTCCAGACCCCAGAGTGGTAGCTCCATTAAAAGCTTGCACTGTGCACCTAGAAAAGCCACAGGCACTCTCCAGCCTGTGAAAGCAGTCAGGAGAGGGCCTATACCCTGCAAAGCCACAGGGACAGAGCTGCCCAAGACCATGGGAACTCACCTCTTGCATCAGCATGACCTAGATGTAAGACATGGAGTCAAAAGATATCATTTTGGAGCTATTAAGATTTGATTTTCCTGCTGGGTTTTGTACTTGCATGGGGCCTGTAGCTCCCTTGTTTTGGCCAATTTCTCCCATTTGGAATGGTTGTATTAACCCAATGCCCATACTCCAATTGTATCTAGGAAGTAACTAACTTGCTTTTGATTTTACAGGCTCATAGGCAGAAGGTACTTGCCTTGTCTCAGCTGAGATGTTGGATTGTGGACTTCAGAGCTAATGCTGAAATAACTTAAGACTTCGGAGGACTGTTGAGCAGTCATAATTGGTTTTGAAATGTGAGGACATGTGATTTGGGAGGAGCCAGAGGCAGAATGATATGGTTTGGCTTGTCTCTACCCAAATCTCATCTGGAATTGTAACTCCTCCAATTCCCACATGTCATGGGAGGGACTCAGTGGGAGGTAATTGAATCATGGGGGCTGGTCTTTCTGGTGCTATTCTTGTGATAATGAATAAGTCTCATGAGATCTGATGGTTTTAAAAAGAGAGTTTCCCTGCATAAGCTCTCTGTTTTTTTCTGCCACCATGTGAGATGTGCCTTTCACCTTCTACCATGATTGTGAGGCCTTCCCAGCCACATGGAACTGTAAGTTGAATAAGCCTATTTCTTTTGTAAATTGCCCAGTCTTGGGTATGTCTTTATCAGAAGTGTGAAAACAGACTAATACAAAGTGTAACTGCATGTTACCTTCCCCAAATTCAGTGCTTTTCTATGCAATTGATTAGAAACATTGCCACTACTGCAACTGCATACTGCAACTGCCAAAAAAAAAAAAATGTTTGATGGAACCACTGGTTCTCATACTGACTCTATGTGGCCTGGGAGAGCTCATCATCACCCCCTAAACCTACTCTAAAATTCCT
Source organism: Hylobates moloch (assembly GCF_009828535.3). NCBI lineage: Eukaryota > Metazoa > Chordata > Mammalia > Primates > Hylobatidae > Hylobates > Hylobates moloch. The sequence continues at coordinate 127,203,187 of NW_026652279.1, forward strand.
CATTCTTCAGAATGTGAATTTCAAGAGGGAAGGCAGCCCCTCTCTTCTAAGTTTCAAGTCAGTTTTCTTTGCCTCAGGAGAAACTATTTTCCAGTATGATTTGCAATAGGAGTATACATTCATTTCAAAGCAAAACTACAGTCCATATATTTGTGGGTGTTTTTCCTACAGAAGCTCAATAGGTAATTGAAATAATGTCAGGAAATTTACCAAAGTGTTTAAGAGCCAGGCTCCCTGGCCTATGTCTCAGTTCATTATTTATTCACTGTGTAATCGTGGGCAAGACACCTACCTTCTCTATGCCTTGATATTTTAATCTGAGAACAAAAGGGATATCAACAGTATATCACAGGGCTGTTGTGAAGGTGTATTTAAGGTACAAAGAATAATGCTTGATCTATAGTAAATGTTCTGTAGTTTATTTTTTACTCTGACATAGGTTTGTCTCACAAATCTGTTATAGTTAATTATATCTAGCCACACATTTTAACAGTAGCCACTATATGTATATCATATCACAAGAGGTGACAAAAATGGAAAAGAGTAGACAGGTTCTGCAGAAAAAGGAAAATGAAAGAAAGTAGATAAGGACTTAAAACTGTACACCTCAAATAACCTTTGCTTAAATCCTGCACTTTTGGGTTACTACATTTTTCCTTCAAACACTGCTTAAATTCTCCAGCCTTTCAAGGATAGTGGTAAATTACAGCATTTTAAAAATAAAATCATTGCACTGTAAACATATTTGTATCTTATGTGTATTTTGGGTTTTTGTTGTTGTTGTTGTTGGATGACGGCTGTTGTAGTCTTTTTGAGACACAAATATATGTGATAGCTCAAGCCTTGCCAACTAAAGACCTCCAAAAATAACTCTCTGGCAGGGGACTTTCAGAGACTTTTACCTTTTCTTTTCTATCAAGCAACCGTTCCCAATTATTCTTTTGTGCTGTCATTTATAAACAGTGAATGGCTATGAAGGAAGAGCTTTTCAGCAAAGGAAAGCAGTAACATCCAACCCTTAGCTGCCACATTCTGTTTTCTGATTCCCTTATTTGAGACAGTCATGAAAATGCCAGCATTTAAATTGTAAGACCTAGTGATGATATTTCGATAGGCTTCTGAAAAAGTTTATAGGCACTTCAGTTCAACTCTTTTATCGAATAATAAAAGTTCTTTATATTCATTGTACAAAATGTAAAATGCAAATGGGTGAATAGAAGAATTAAAAGTCATCTGCAATCCAGTAACCAGACACAACCATTTAAAAAATATTATGTGTATACACACATGCGCCAGAGACAACTAATTTTCACACTTCACAATATATTTAGCACAATTAGACAGATAGGCAGAATTCTTACATGTTATATAAATAGGAGACAAAGAAATTTGAATCATTCTAAAAACCAGTGTTGGTATCATTTATTTGGCATTCATTAATACTATATCATGAGGACTTTTTCATGTCTTTGGATATGCTTGTAGCATGATTTTTAAAGGCTGCAGAAATGTTTTTATATAAAGACACCATCTTTTTCTTAACCTAAACTCTATTTATTTATTTATTTATTTATTTATTTATTTATTTATTTATTTATTGAGATGAGATCTCACTCTGTCACCCAGCCTGGAGTGCAGTGACACAATCATGGCTCACTGCAGCCTCGACCTCCTGGGCTCAAGTGATTCTCTCACTTCAGCCTCCAGTGTAGCTGGGTCTGCAGTCACGTGCCACCACACAGGCTAATTTTTTTTAAATTATTTGTAAAGATGAGGTCTTGCTATGTTGCCCAGGCTGATCTCAAACTCCTGGCCTCAAGCTATACACCTGCCTCAGCCTCCCAAAATGCTGGGATTACAGATGTGAGCCATCGTGCACAGCCAAGATTATGTAATGTGTTTAACATTTCTCTGTTGCTGAATATTAGGTTGTTTCTATTATCTTTTAATTTTGGTTAATATTTTGAAGAACTATCTAGAGCATAAAACACAGTTTGATTCTTGATTATTTTTATTGGTAAAAATACCAATTAAAAGCACAAATTTCCCTCCAAAAAGCTTCAGCCAGTTTTTATTTTTACTAGAAGTATAGTATTAATTACTAGTTTTAGGCTTAGCTAGTTAGAAAGACAAAAATATCATATTGTTCTTTTAATTTACATTTCTAAAATTATTGATGAAAGTGAACATTTTTCATGTTTTATTTCTTTGCCTTTTAAACATTGGAATGCCATTTTACTTATGTTTGGAAAATTGCTTCGCACATTTTATTAAAATATACATTCAAAATATTTCTGCTAATCATTTAATATTGGTTTATTTGTCATGGCTTTTAATTTATCAACTTTGAAATACCAGGTAAAACATTATTCACATTACTTATTTGTGTGGGGGGTATTTACCAATGCATTTATAGTACATTTTATCATTTTGTTTTATATAAAAGTTATTATTTGACTTCTTTAAACCTGTGGAATTTATTTAGGCATATATGATAAGGAAATATGCTAACTTAAAAATTCCCAAGTAACCTCTATTTCCCACACCATTGTATAACTCTACCATCAGTAGGGCATATAATGAACTCAGTTTCAAAACTGGATAGTCTGTTCTGTTTACCTACCTATTAAATTTTATGCAAACTAACTTTTTACATTATTCTATTTTACAACAAATTTTAAAATCTTGTAGGAAAATTACATTTTTGTATTTTTCAAAGTATCTTTATTCTCACTGATATAATGATAATAGCCGCTGCACTGATACCCCTACTACCTGTACTACAATGCTTCCTGATTACATTGAATTTAAAAATCATTTTGCCAAGGTCTAATAAAAATCCCTGCGAAGAGGTGATATATGTCTTGCTACGTCTATAAATTAATTTGAGAAAATATAAATGCTCACACTATTCTGTTTTTCTTCCATCTCTTAATTTATTAAAAGGCACTTTTCATTTATTCAAACATATGGTGTATCTATGGAGTATATCTATGGAGTCACTGTGTTCCAGATGCTACTCTTAAGTTTTGGGAATATAGAAGTGATATAACAGATGAAAAAACCCTGCCTTCATATGGTTTATATTCTAAACAGAACACAAAGACAACGAAAAACAAACAACTAAAAGTAAAACTTATATCAGAGCTTTATGAAACCTATGTAAGAAAGCAAAAGAGGGAAGGAGGATAAAGATTATATGTGCTTGTGGGATGCTGAGGAAAGAACTCACTGAGAAAGGAATATCTTAGCAGGGGCCTGATGCTGGGGACAGCACCAGCCAGTCTAATATCTGAAGGAAGAGGACTCCAGGCAAAGGGACCCAACTAGTTGAACCTTCTTTATTTAATGTAACAGCCTTTCAGGTTTTTCTTATTTAGATGGACGTTAATCCTACCTTGCAGTTATTTTGATGTATTTTATATTTTTTGGTATGAAAAACAATATAAATTCCTGTAATTAGTATCATTAATATTATTGTACCATCTAGGTTACTGCCATTTGTAGAAGAGAAATTGATTTTTTCCACTTCCTATTCAATTTTTATTGGTACTAAAACACTATTTTAAATAGATATCCATTGACATGTAAGAAAAATAGAGGTCTTGTCTAGCTCTCCCTACTCCCAGTTCAGGCACCCCACAAGTAAAAACTTACTGTTGTTGCCTATGTCTTCAGATGATTCCATCCATATTTCTAAATACTATGCTTAGGCTACCATTTAGTGAATTTTCAGTTTTAGATACTTAAGAACCTTCTCCCATCACCATCCTCAATACATACTTACTTCTGATAGTGTTCCCAATACAATTATATTATGATTCGTATGAAATCAATATTCTGTGATTACATTACCATAACTAAGCAAGTATTCAGATCTGTACAACTTAGTTATGATGTTTAATTTTTTTCTTGAATGACTTTTCTGATTTTGTTTTAAACAGTTAATAATTATCTTATATATTTTCCTGTTCATTTTTTCCTAGGTAAACTCAGATGTTTTGACTTAATGATTTTTTGACTTAGCAATGGTACAAAAGCAATACACATTCAGTTTGTTCTTCAACTTACAATGGGGCTACATCTGGATAAACTCATCCTAAGTTGAAAATATTGTTAAATCAAAGATACACTTTCGACATACAGTATTTTCAGTGTACAGTGGGTTTGTCAGAACATAGCCCCATCAAGGAGGGGCTGTACTCGTAAGTCAAGGAGCACCCATACTCATTATGATTCCTTCTCTCCAAGACTCCAACAAACCTTATAGTTCTGCTCTAGATCAACACATTGAGAAATCTGTAAGTTCTATTTTGTTTTGTTTGGCTTTGTTTCATTGTTTTCTTTGGTGACATGTCTCTGGGGCATATATCTGGAGGGTGAAATATGTTATATCTGGAGGATATGTTTAATATGTTATGTCCTCCAGATATACGTGGAATGGAGGATTGACAATTAAGGTTGAAACAACATCCCAGAGACACCATCCTGGAATGTCTATCCTCCTGTTCCAACCTTGACTAGTGGATCTTGAGGCCAACTACATCACTGTTTTCTGAGAATTTCCCTTCATCTTCACCCTGGGGATTCCCTTTGCCTCCTACCTGTATCGGATTCTCTGTGTCCTTGATTTTATAACTCCATCTTTCAAAGTTAATTCTATCCAGAAGGAACTCATCTTCCAGTAGCTCAGTGGTCAACAAACTATGGGCCTGCAGGCCAAATCTGGCTCACCATCTATTTTCGTAAAACTCACAAGCTAAGAATGGTATTTACATTTTTAAGTGGTTGGAGAAAGAGGAATATTTTATGACGTGATCGTTATATGAAATTCAAATTTAAGTGTTCACAAATAAAACTTATTTGGAACATAGGTGTACCCATTCCTTTATATTGTTTGTAGCTGCTTTTACACTACAAGGGCAGAACTGAGTGGCTGCAACAAAAATTGTATTGTCCACAAAGTCTGAAATACTTATTAACTGTGCTTTTACAGAAAAAGTTTGTCGACAGCTGCAACAACCCACAAAGTTTGGAGCATGACATGGAATTGTTCTGAAATGTTTGCATCTAAAAATGTCTTTATTCTACCCTCATGTCTAATTTTTAGTTTAGCTAATTATGAATTTCTAATCTGTAAATCACATTTCCACAAATATTCAAGGTCTTCAGTGTTCAGGGCTGTTATTGAGAGATCTAATAACATTTTAGCTATTTCTCCTGGTATTTTTCCTCTTTATAAGTTATGTTGTTAGGTTTTCTCAAGTGCTTTAGAATTTCCAAAATGATAAGTCTTACTGTGAATCTTCTTAATTTATTTTACTGAGATCTCAGTAACATTGTGTTCATTTCTTATTATTTTTAATCTGGTAATACACGTTCTTCAATTCTGGGAAGCTTCTTTGAAGCATTCCTTTGATAATTTTCTTCCTTCCATTTTCTCAGTTTGCCCTCGCTGCAACTCTTTTTATTTAGAAATTAGGCCTTCTGGGCTGATCTTTTTTCTTTTATCTCCTATTTTATATTTTATATTTTATCTCCTGTTATTAATTCCTTTATATTTTAGTTGTCTCTGGGATGTTGTTTCAACCTTAATTGTCAATCCACCGTTTCACATAAATATATCTCCTACAGATATAACATATTTAATCCTCCAGATACATACAAAGACACATACTCATGAACAAACACACAATAAATACAAATATATATATACTATATATGATATACATATAAGGTATATGCACATATATGTATATTGTATATATTACATATATTCATATTCAATATTACTGATTTAATGAATACTTACTTCATTGCTTTTTCTTTCCTTTTTGTGGCTTTATTCTCTTACCACTCTAAGGATACAAATTTTCTATGTTTTGAATTTTTGTATACCTCTTGTATTTTATATACTTTTTGCCTTTTCTCCTCTTGAGTCGTGACCCCAGTTTATAACATGGATTTTTAAAAACATACTATTTTATTTAGTGATGTGAATGCTTATGTTTTTATCTAGTATTTTCTAAGCTTTACCCAAAGTATAGTAGCTAAAATAAACAAAATATTGTATTATTTATTTAGTCACTGTGTATGTAGGTCTGCAATCCAGGAGCAGCTTAGCCAGATGCCTCTGGTTCAGGGTTTATTAGAAGGCTGAAATCCAGGTGTCACCTTTCCCCAAGGAAATCACTTGGGGATGCAATGATGGCAAAGCTCAAATGGAGAATTCATTTCCCAGCTCTCTCATGTGGTTGTCAGTGGGACTCAGGAACTTTCCGGCTGTTGACTAAGGATAGCAGATTCTCACTAGCTGGGCTTCACCATAGGTTTGCATGTTTTCTCCAGAGTGCAGGCTGAGGGAAGAGAGAAGCTGCCGGGAGCAGGGGAGGAGAGGCTACAGTTTTTTGTAACCTAATCTCAGAAATGACATTCTATCTCTTCTGCTGTATCATATTCATTAAAAGTGAGTCACTAATCCTCTAATTCAGCCCACAAAAGAGACTAAAAAGGGAATGAGGCTGTGTGTGGTGGCTCACGCCTGTAATCTCAGCACTTTGGAAGGCCAAGTTGGGTGGATCACCTGAGGTCAGGAGTTCGAGACCAGCCTGACCAATATTGTGAAACTTTGTCTCTACTAAAAATACACAAATTAGCTGGGTGTGCTGGCGCGAGCCTGTAATTCCAGCTATTCTGGAGGCTGATGCAGGACAATCACTTGAACCTGGCAGGCGGAGATTGCAGTGAGCCCAGATGGCACCACTGCACACTCCAACCTTGGTGACAAGAGAAAAACTCCTTCTAAAAAAAAAAAAAAAAAGGAATGAATACCAGGAAATGGCAATAATAGAAGACCATATCAGACTGCCTACAAGAGAAACTTTGAGCTATTCGTTATAGCTGCAATCTTTGTCCAGTAATAATACGACACTTGTGCTTCTTAGAAATAAATAATAAATGTGATGGTTTTCCATCTTTATCTGCACTATGAGACTTCTTGCTTGCAAATTACTTTTTTAATTAAATGTTTGAAACTTGCCTGCTTCTGAAATATTTTAGTAAGTTGTTCTTTAATTTTTTTCCCAATTACTCTATAATTGTTTGCCTAATCAAGTTATGTCAATCTTTTTGAATTAACATCCACCCCCCAGGATACTGCCTGTCTTATTGAGATTTTAAAATTTATTTGTACATATTAATACAAATAATTTTTACGTTATTACATCTAGCTCTCCCACAAGCATACCATAACTTCCCAGATTAGTAATTTAGCATGATTTTATGTCCCTGTATTGCCTAAGATTCATTTTATTAGCCTTTTGTTCATTTTAAATTATTCTTACGTATCCCTGATTTTATGACAATTATTTATTTTTGAATTACTCAATACTCAAGTAATTATATTGAGATTTTATTGTTTTTTAACCATACTTACATTTAAGAAAATAATTTAAAGCAACTCACTACTGTCACCACTTTATGTGAGCCCTTTATAAACCAGTTTCCCAATTTTTGAATTCTTAATGTTAATTTATATTACAGAGGACTAAAATACATACTCAAATATCTTTTTAAGGAAGATAATCATGTAATATAGTTCTGAAACTTTATATGTTCCGGAATAACAATATGAAGCTTTAAACATCAATACATTTTACATGAATGTAAAATTATGAAATCAAGTTTTTTTGACATCAAAAGTTATTTTTTCTCTTACAGCATCTAGTGTTTCAGAGTCCTTAAGCCAATATAAAATGTAATCCATAATATATAGTTAGATTACATATATGTAATCATGTAATTATATCTACATATTTACATGGATATAACATATATTCATATAAATATAAATATATTATATATCATATGTGATTATAAATGAATATATAATGTTATATATAATGTTATATATGACATTATAATATTACATATCATATATAATTAAAGTATAAAATATACTTAAAATATAATCAAATACACTTTATTAAATATATAATTATAAATATGTAGCTTTATATTTTATATTATAATGTTACAATGTATAATATATCATATTATCACAGAAAATATTAACTATAACATTATATATAATATATAATATAAACTATGTTATATATATTTATGTAATATATTAACTATATAAAGTTATATATCTTTCATATATAACATATAACCTTATATTAATTATATATAACATAATACATATTGATTATAACATACATAACTTTATATAATATATATGTCACATATAACATTACGTTATATTATATATTATACATTTTAATATAATATATAATGCTATATATTTATAATTATATATTTAATAAAGTTTATTTTATTTAGTAAAACTTTATATAACTTTTTAAATTTTTTCATTTTTCATTTTTCATTTTTTTGAGACATAGTCTCACTCTGTCATCCAGGCTAGAGTGCAGTTGTGTGGTACCAGCTCACTGCATCCTCTGCCTCCCAGGCTCAAGCAATTCTCCTGCCTCAGCCTGCCGAGTAGCTGGGATTATAGGCACCTTCCACTAGGCCCAGCTAACTTTTGTATTTTTAATAGAAACAGGGTTTCACCATGTTGGCCAGGCTGGTCTCAAACTCCTGACCTCAAGTGATCCACCCACCTTTGCTTCCCAAAGTGATAGGATTATAGGTCTGAGCCACTGCACCCAGCCATTTATTTTATTAAAATAAAATAAATAAAATAATGTTTAATTAAAATATATATTTGTATAAAATGTATTATATCTATTTTAATATATGTATATTTACATATAAATGAACTACACATGCAAATCTACTTATATTTTTATAAATATGTTTAAATATCCATTTATAGAAATATAAATATATTTCATATTTTATATATAATTACACATATTAATTTATATGCATATAAATATAACAATTATGTAAATTTAAATATGCAGATATAAAACATATGCATATTTTATACAAATATGTATTTTTAAATATATATATTTGCCTAATATAAATATATATGTATTAAGGTTCTCTAGAAAGGCAGAACTAATAGGATTCATGTATATATGAAGGGGAATTTATTAAGGATCACAGGATCAGAAGCTGAAGTCCCACAAGAGGCCATCTTCAAGCTGAAGAGCAAAGAAGCCTGTTGAGTCCCAAAACTTCAAAAGCAGGGAAGCTAACAGTGCAGCCTTCAGTCTGTGGCTGAAGGCCAGAGAGCCCCTGGCAAATCACTGGTGTAAGTCCAAGAGTCCAAAAGCTGAAGAACTTGGAGTCTGATGTTCAAGGGCAGGAAGCATCCAGTATGAGAGAAAGATGATGGCCAGAAGACCCAGTAAGTCTGCTTTATTCTAGTCTCCCTGGCAGTTGATTAGATGGTGCTAACCCACAAGGAGGGTGGGTCTGCCTCTCCCAGTCCACTGACTCAAATGTTAATCTACTTTGGCTACACTCTCACAGACACACACAGGAACAATACTTTGCATCCTTCACTCAAGTTAACTCTTAATATTAACCATCGCAATATATATTTCTATTTATATATATGTATATTTGTAAATATACATATTATATTTACATGTCATATATAATCCTTTACATATGTGACATGTATGTATGTGTAATCCTTTACATATATGTGTATGTTGACTGCTTATACTTTATGCTTATAATAAAAAATGTTTACATCATTCACCTACAGTGAGAATATGATTAATTATTCCTGATTCACAGTAAAAACATTTATTAGAGTTTTTTTAATTCCCACAAGTGTTCTTGACTTAAATATTATGGATATTGATTCTTGTCCTTTGAAAGTTTCTGGAACATGTAAATTGATTTTCTACTCTCTGTCTCCCATTATTATCAAGTTCTCTCAGAATTTTAATCTCTTTTTTTCTGTACTGTACTGTAAATCTTTTTTCAAATGTGTATTTTATAATAATGATATCATGACCCAATAAATGACTTCATTTTTTCTGCCTCTATTGAAAATTTTTATTTTTAATTTGTGTTTTTAAATTCTTTATTATCTATTTCTGAATAAACTCATATTCTGTGTCAATCCTTTATTTTCTGGTAACATTCCATTCCTGCTTTTAGGAACTATGTCTTTTAAGAATTCTAAACTGTTGTGGTAAAATTTACAGATCTTTGTGATTCTTTTTTGAAAGGTATATATTTCCTTTGAGTTTTTACTATGAGATTGTCTTTTTTTAATTTTGCAAATTTTTATATGCCATAGATTGATTTTTATTGCTAATAAATCTTAAACAAAGAGAGTTATATTCAGGTATACCTTTTGTTAATGAAACAAGTTATGGAGACTGCTCTTGCAGTGTTATTGCCCATGGAATCTCTGATTGAATTCTCTAATACATATCTATATCTGGAAAGCCTATCTGCACGTAGTTCTGTTGGCATAACCTGCAACATTTAGCAACGATTAATACAGATTAAGTTTCTTATGCTCTAATCTCAAGCTGGTTCTGTGATAATTTGAAAAAGTGATAAAGAAAACAATGCATTTTATAGAAAATGCATTTCTCCTATCAAAGCCTCCATTTCTATCAAAGCATCTCTTGTGAAATCTATACATCCTTGTAATATCTCGGGCCTGAGAAATTGTAACCAAACTGTTTGCATCATTTTATGTCTCCAGGGAAACAGAATGCTCTACGGCTAATCTTTCCCTTGGTCTATATCTCATGAGTGATTTCAAACATGTGGAATCGTATAAGCCAAAATATAGCTCATGTTCTGTCAATGGGTTGTTGACCAGTCTAAGTTTCCAATGTTGTTCTATTCTTTCTATGTCTTGATAACTTCTTAGCGTGAAAAGATTAAATCTGAAAGCTAAGAAACTATTTTCAACTGAAATTCTAGGTTTAAATCTAAATATCTCTATTATACTTGACGTATAATAAATTAGTTATTTTTAATGTTATGCATTTGGCACCGATATTTATTTTGTCCCAAAACAATAAAGTCTATTTCAGTGAAACTCTGCCTTTTTTTAATGGATCTTCATGGATATTATAATTTAAAAGGTGATTTGTTTTTTCTTGGCATAAAAATTTCACCAATTTTTGTCACACCAGGAATAGTAAACTGAATGTATCTGCATCAAAATAGAAAAATGTTGTTTGTGCTTTTTTTTAACTATGACACATTATTGTTTTATTTTCTCAGTCCTCTACCCCAAATTTTAACAGTTAATTAGCACATCATGTTACCTGTGAAGAATAAAACACTCTTTAGAGTGGCAAGTGGCTGGGTCTCAAGTCAGCAGAAATGTGTACCATATCTTCTGAAGATCAAAGGTAACAGATTAAAAAAATGTAAGTGATAGCAGCTTAGGATTTTGTTTCTGTTTTTTTAATTAATCAAAACAATGCACTTATAAAATATAATTTTTAAAAAGTGTCTAAATTTAGTATTCAATCATATTGCACACCATCATTATTATTATAACTATTATATTAACTCTTCTGTATTCACATTGGTCAAATAATATAATGCTAGCAAAGTAACGTTTATGTTTTTAAATCATACAAGTATGTTTGAAACTATATTCACAATCTCTGACATTTTCAGTTTCCTATTAATATGCTTTAAACAAAGTGCATTATAAAGAAATTATAAAATAACTGACATCAAGGTCAAATTTAGTTATTTGGTAATATAAACTTATAGGCACAGTGCACAGCTCCCTTGTCTTAAAATATACCTATGCCTGCAAGGTTCCTGCCAGTAACTTTCTACAGTTGAGGAAACTGCCCTGATTTGCATTGACATTCAATAGCTTCCCCCAGGCAAATACGTGCAGACAATCATCTGTTGAAGCCTGTCTATAGGCACAGAACAGCCTTAGAACAGTAGCTCTGTAAAAGCAGTTATTCCCTTGACTGTTACAGGAAGGACATTAGAGAACACAGAAGAATATTAACTTTTATTATAAAGTTCTTTTCATTCCAAAGACTCTTGCAAATTTATCATTGATTTTTAATATAAATTAGAAGACAAGTTAGTCTATATTTGCTAAATTCTAGGTTGGAACTTACACTCATTGATATGTATGATTTGCTCAGTTCTAGTAAACCAAACTCCATTTATTAAGCCCACAGCATGCACTGAGCACTTTGCTTAGTCCAATGGATCTATACGATACAAACTTTTATATGTGAAGTTTAAGAAGAATGAATTTGGACTCAGGAAAAAACTGCAATAGAATCCTGTCTCTGTCTTTTAGCTCTATTCTGTTTGTCCATTACAGAGCATCCTTATGTATTAGATTCTTTATCTATAAAGTGAAGTTACGCTGTCCAACTTTTTGAGTGGTTGTCGTGATTAAATGATAAAGTCTCAGCACAGTTGCCCTGTAATCACTCTAGAGAAGGCACTGAATGAATGCAAGCCATTACCACTATTTACTATCAATAATCTCTTTAGTATCAACTGTGAAGATGGTTATATAGCTGTTAGTTTTCTTCCTACCTGAGAGATTCTTAAAATATTTCTTAAAAAATAACCCAGAGAAGTATATCTTAAGACATCCTTAGAAAAGTTAAAATAAATTACAGGTTTGGTCTGATATTCAGCAAGTATTTAAGAATACGTTTGTGTATGATTCATTTGTATAGACAGTATTTTCAGTGTTATTGAAACATTCATGACAAGCTATGCTTAAAAGCAGAATTAATTAAATGAGACCAGAAGCTACTCAAATTTAAGTCGCTGAAATTAAGTTTTCCTTTTGAAGCCAACCCAATAGTCCCATAGATAGTTTTTTTGGAATAAACATAAAAATTGACACTTGTGTTCTTAAAGCTTGAAACTTACATTTGTTTTATCTGAGTTCTCTTCCTTAGGAAGGGCTCTTCAGGCCTCTCAAAACAAAAGAATCAAATAACTGAAACTCAGGAGATCATCACATCCAGACAATGAGATGCTGGACTCCTCATTCATCACGATTGCTTCCTTGCCCCTCCCTGGCTCCTGTTTTCATTTCTTCTCTGCTGTATAAACTCCTAGTTTTAGTCAGTCATGGAGATGGATTTGAGCCAAAGCTCCCATCTCCTTGGCTGCAGCACCTGATTAAAACCGTCTTCCTTGGCAATACTTGTCATCTCAGTGATTGGCTTTCTGTGTAGTGAGCAGCAGGACCTAGACCAAACCCCTAGTGTTTCAGTAACACTTTACTGGAGAAAAATACTATTAAAAGGAAAAACAAAACTATAATTCTCATTAATGATATAAACCAGAAAAAAAAAAAAAAGGAATGATAACATTGTAGCCACTCAATGGATACTCCTTTGCCCCTGCCTAGATGGAGCCAATTTACCAAGGCAATGGAATTGTAATAGAGAAAGAGTTTAATTCATGCAGTACTGGCTGTACAGGAGACTGGAGTTTTATTATTACTCAAATCAGTCTCCCTGAAAACTTGGGGATTGAGTTTTTAAGTGTAATTTGGTGGGTAGGGGGTTGGAAAGTGCAGAGTGCTGATTAGTTGGGTTGGAAATGAAATCATAGGGAGTTAAAGCTGTTCTCTTGCACTGAGTGAGTTCCTCGTTGGGGGCCACAAGGCCATGTGAGCCAGTTTACTGATCTGTGTAATACTGACTGATCCATCAGTACAGGGTCTGTGAAATAGCTCAAGCACTAATCTTAGGTTTTACAATAGTGAATAGATTTTACAATAGTGAATAGATTTTACATTAGTGAATAGGTTTTACAATAGCAAATTGGGGAGGTTCAGAGCCTTTCAGCCTCCAGCTGCATAACTCCTAAACCATATTTTCTAATCTTGTGGCAAATTTGTTACCCCTGTAAAAGCAATCTGGTCCCCAGGCAGGAAAGGGGTTTGTTTCAGGAGAGGGCTGTTATCTTTGTTTCAAAGCTAAACTACAAACCAAGTTCCTCCCGGAGTTTCTTTAGCAGACTCCCAGGAATGAACAAGGACTTTTGGGGGTTAGAAGCAAGATGGAGTTGGTTAGGTCAGATTCCTTTCATTGCAATAATTTTTTCAGTTATAATTTTGACGAAGGTGATTTCAACATAGGAATTAAAATTATTAAGAGTCATGAAATTGGCAGAATGTTGACACCAAAAACCAGTTTACATCATCGATGAAGAACTAAAAGACAAAAGTGTCACTCATTGGCTAAATAAGTTATTACTCCTGTATGGCTACTAGAAAGAGACTCAAAAATATTATATGTTAGAAATTAACTGAAATACTAGATTAGGAGCAATAAAACTCATAAAACAAAAAGGACACTACATGATGTTTATATGTTAATTTCTTTAAATTTAGTTTTAAGTGTTATTTCCTCCCAAATTAAAAACCTACACACATATAGATTATTTTAGTTAGAATTATATTAAATAACAATTATTTAATGGAAATGTAAAAAATAATTACTTTAACATGCATAAAAATTACTTTTTAAATACCCCTGGTGTATAATGAAAGTAATGAGCCTAATCTACTGCAACATTAGAAAATTCCTACCTGTCAAAAGATTTCTATTAAGAAAGAAGAGTTTCACAATAATTTAACCAGCTTTGAGGAGACATAATTTACAAAACCATGCTTATCAGTTGCATGAGTAAAATTTAATATTTTTATAATATAATAGAAAACAACTATTTGTGAGATTTTGGAAAATAAATAATGAATAATTAATGTTTATTTTATTCTCAGAACTAAGTGGAAATAAGACATATAGGAGACCAACAAAAGGGATCAAGATGTCAGATTTGATAAGCAATTGATAAAGAGATTTAGAAGTGTGACTTTAGATCTGTGGCTCAAATAGTGGTTTGAAAGCAGAATCAAGGATTAATCAAAGTGACTTCATCATCTCCGTATCAGAGACCGTTTATAATACTGTCCAAAGGGATTTAAGAATTGCTGTGAATCAATGACGATGGAGTGTTTCCTGTTCTCCTTCTGAATTGAAGTGTTCACAGAAATTATTCTATTCTTATTTCAGCGCTGAATGCTTATTATATGGAGGCAGATAATTTAATGGAGCTACATCTAACTTGACGTAGAGACCACAGTGTGTCACCAGAGATTCTGGCCTCCTGAGCTGGATGCAGGAACTGAGAGAACTTGGAGTTGACTCCCATGGGGAGTGGGTATTTTCTGTCATGGTAATAATGTGATCAAGGTATTTTTGATACCAGAATTGTGCCTAGATTTGGACAGTGGACCATGGGTGGAGGAGGCGAGTGTCACTTCTGGGCAGGAACAATAAAAACATCCTGCACAATGTTTCATACTGTCTCTTCCTCTCCTGACACAATCCTGGAACTCTCACGTTCTGATTGTGAAGGCACAAGATAGATACAGATAAGATTCTTGAATTCCCACATATAAGGAGCTGTCCTAGAGAGGTTACTAACTTGCTGTGGGGTTTTCGCGAATGGAAGATGAACCTCTATTACGTTAACACCCTAAAATTTGGGGAATTATTTTTTGGTTTTGTAGCTACAATATTTATTTATTGAATATATCTATATATCTCCTATATAATGCCGTAATGCAATTAAAATTAAACGTATACATGTAAAAATCTATAGCTCAGTGGAAAACACCTGAAATTGGGTGATTTACTTTTCTTTGTAAAGTGAGAAATTAGGAAAGTTATTCTTATATGTAAATCTTGCTACATAAGAAAAAGATGTAAGGGAAAGTTCTATAAACATATGTGTGAAGAATGATATATAAAATGATATATTAGCTTTACATATATATGTAATATATATGCGTGTGTATTTACATATATATGCAATATATATGTATATATATTTTAGATATTTAAAAATATTTGAGTAAAATTTTTTTTGCCCAAATGATTCATTAATTTTAAGCATAAAATAAATAAATTATGTTTCTATAATTAGTTGGCCATGTAATTTATCATCCAAACAATGACATTTTTGAATGTGAAATAGGACACAATGAATAATTATGTCAGAACAACGAAAGTAAACTAGGACTCTTCTGGGCAAACTAGGACATATGGGCACCCCACCTAGAAGTTTTTAATTTCAAAGCTCTGGAAATTCTTGCCATTTCCCTCTCACTTTCTCCTCATGAAATACAAAACCAAACGAAACATGTTCCTTCCTCACCTTAAAATACATTTGATGAAAATACGGAGGTCCATTTCACTATTGGAGCTTAGGACTCATTGCTAAACCAGATAGCTCATCAATTTGTTTAAACATCCTAAGAGCAAGCGGGTCATAGCGGAAGACTGACACTAGTAACATGAAATGGAGGTGGATGAGCAAGAGTGTGTGAGGATTTCCACGAAGTAAAACAAGAGTAATAAATAGTAACTGAACGCACGCAAGATGAATCTTCACTTACTTTACATGCGAAGAGCTGGTCATGTCTGAATACCTAGTTCCTAAAGCTGAATTATCATTAACCTTGAGAGAGATTTCATGGTGCATGCTTTATTGTTCTCATTTTATTTCTAATTTGAAACTGAGATCTTCTGCCAAGCAACTTTCCTTTCTCCTTCAATAATTACCTGAAATCCAAACTTCTATATGAAGTTGTCCGTGATTAAGTCATTTAAAGAAATTAAACAGTCTTGAACAATAATCAGTCAGAGCAGTTATCCATTTTAGAAGAGTCATCTGAATAATAAATGTTACAAAAATCCTCTTCAATAGCAGTTTTAGCCTGATTTTTTTTCTATAATTGCCTTAATCCCTCAGCACAATTACTAAATGTCCACACACTTCTTTTACAGTTTTACTACCCAAATCATTTGCTCTTGCTCATCAGCTTTGCAAATTAATATTATGTTAAATGCACCAGGGTAGCTTATTTGAAAAGAATGCTAAAGTAATTTTTTATAAATGACTAATAAATGTACCTTAAATGACATGTAGTAAGTTTAAGGTTTCTTATAGTAGGGTAAGCTTGTATTTCTTGGTAAATTGCATACATTCCAGGATATTGAAATTTATTAAGACCAATAGCAGCAGCATTAATAATGATGATAATAACTACCCATTGATTTTGCCCAAAATATAGGGTAGATGCTAGGTATTTTATCAACTCTTAAAAAAAGACTGTAAGCTATTTTTATCCCTATTTTAAACTTCAGACTTTATGAACAAATCCAGCATCTCATGGATGATTATGCTTTTACATATTTGCTTTCACATTTTCTAACTTAACTGAAACAATAAACTCTATGAAGGCAGAGAAGATGTCTATGTCTATTCTACTTGCTTTGCCCTGTCCCTATCACATTCAAGGACAATGAAGGTATCACACTTCAGAAAACTATGAAAAAATAAAAATATATATAAAGGAACAGAGCTAACTCCAAAAATAGTTGTGTTTGTGTTAATTTGGTTATAATTATTGTGTGCTTCAGTTCTTTATACAATTTCTTGCTCATATTTCCTCATCTACAAAAGCATGGAATTATTACTCAAATTTTCCTTTCATTCCTATATGAAAAAATTACATGTAAAATATAGCATAAATTTAGAAATGAAATTGACAGTTTTATGGCAGAAGCAAAAACTGATTGCCAGCCATTAACACTCTAATTTCCTGTTAATAGATTTCCAATTTTGTTCTATAACATTTAACCCATTGCAGAGGATGTCTTCACTGAATATAAGCCAGTCTTGGCAAATGGGTTTCCTTTGCCAGATCTCTCCTTTCCCAGTCTCTCCTGTCACTGGGGGAGGTTCTGGGATATGTTTCTGGTCAGTTATGTGTTTTTTTATGTGAGAAATATTCTTGATACAATAGTAGCCTCCACATATACAAGAAGGCATCCTATACCAGAGGCTATGGAACAGAAAGGCTCACAAACCAACTTAAAGTGCCTCAAATCACAGAGATTATAAAAATCAGAGTAAAACACAGTGAGAAGAAAGGGGAAAGATGTGGGATAAGCTAACACAGAATAGGATGTAAGCAAGATAGAAGGACCATGTTACCTGAATCTTGGGTGCATGGAGTGTTCATACATCTTGTCTTTTACCCTGCCACAGCAATTTTTCCTGTTGATTATGTAGTTATGATGACCAGAGCTGAGATTTCTAGCAACTGTGCCATTAGACAAAAGGTGTTCTGGGCCAGGAACATTTGATCCACTGGAGAGACACAGGGACATAGACCAAAGTATAAGCTTGGCAAACATCTTGATGAACAGCTATGGGATGTATTTGTGTTTCTTTGGCAGAGAAAATGTGGAACTAGAATGTGTATTATCTATGTGTGGCCAAATAAGACCCCGTGAATATTAAGTGCCCAAATATTTTGAGACTCATATATTGAATCACATGTATATTTGGTATATCATAAATATTTAGTACACAGGTGCTTCATAAAGATTAAACATCTCTTGGTCCTTTCATCCCTGTATATCTGTGTTTGACACACACCTATCCTACTTATTAACTACTTATCTTATAAGTAACACATCCTATGAATTCTGCCGAAGTCTAACAAACTCTTTGCTTACTGGTTACTTATCTATAATGAAACAACTTTAAATAGTTTTGCCTATGTCTTAAAACTACAAACTTAATTCATGGAAGAGAATAGAATATGCTCAAAAGGAAATGTGCATTTCAAATATAAAGAAAAAATGTTTGAAGGCATATGGAGAATTTTTTTTTAACTCATAGAAACCAGACCTCCTGTTTTCTGCCTGCTCACTTCCTTCCAGCTTGGAATGTTGGTATAAAAACATGGCTGTGGAGCTTTAAGACCCATCCTGCTTCTATGATGATAAAAAGCAAATAAGAACAAGTTGCTGCAAGTTGTAAAAAAAAAAAAAAAGTATGTGTACTTGACAACATTTTTGAGGCACTGACTAAAAGGTAGAATTGTTTACTTTAGATATTTTGTGACATAAGCAAAACTGCCCTAATTACCCATACCACTATTAGATTTTCTTTTGTTTTCACTCAAATACACTTAAATGATTTTAAAACCTATCACCAACTCTCAAAGTTCTATATCAGGGGAAGATATAACACACAGAGTGTTTTGAGCTAAAAAAAGAAAGGTGTGAGAAAGATGCAAAGGGATTCTTTAAGACATGTCTTATCAATTCTTTACCATACATAAGTTTTCAGAAAGTTCTAGCTTATTCTGTCCAAAAAAAGTATCAAACACCCTCACAGGAAAATAAAAAACTGTCTGTTCTTTTGTTTAATATATAGGTGTGTGTGTTTGTGTACATGTATGCTCATGGCAATCTAGAACTATTCCTATTATGATTTTTGTCATATAGTATGCATAATATGGTATGCATATTATATTATTTTTAATCATATTATATTTTACTATATCATAATTTTTATGTCCAACAAACAGATGATGTAAACTTTGTGCTCTATTACTTGGATATATATATATATATATATATATATATTTATACACAGACTTATATACATACAGTAACAATATCAAAATTACTTATTTAATTTCATGTATGTCAATATCTATATTGATACCCATAATTATATATATTATGTGCATGTATATTTAAAGAACCTCAAGGAAATATGTCTTTATTTCCAGTCTCCTATAACCCAACAGAGTAGTTGATTTAGCAGATACTCAAGGTAAGGGCATTAATAATTGTTATTTTTGGATCATCAAATAAATTTTAAAGTTAATGTAAGCATAATTACTAAAAAAGGTAACAAATAATCTGGATTAAAAAAACCCATAAAATTAAATTCAGAAACAATTATAAAAAAGCAATGTCAATTACCTGTAAATTGTATTAAGTATTTAGCATTTGTTGTTTGTTACAAATAATGCTGTGTAAAACCTAAAAGGAACTATTGAAACAGTCACAGAGGTTCCATAAATAACTGGCTATAACAGAATAATGTCATCTTTGGTAAAAGTCAAAGTGGCCTTCCTAATTTTCAAATGTTCTCTCTAAAAACTAAACCAATATAGTAGTATAGAATTATAGATATAGTCACATTTAATCTAGAACGGTTTAGTGGTAACATACATAGTTGGTTGGGATTTTAAATCTTTGTGTTACAAGTGTATGCATTAATAAATTGAAGTGGAAATTATATAAAGGATAGTAAATTATAGGAGAAAATGTGCTCTAAGGAATATAGTAGTCAATAGTTGAATCACAGATTAAGAATATGAAGTTTTGTGATCCAATCATGGCATCAGTTAAACATGGATCTGTGTGTAGAGTTTCTTGTGTTTGGTTTCCTAGCAACACTCCTTTCTCTTCTTTACGTAACTGATATTGCTCTTTAAGAGACACTTATCAGTCCATGGCAGGGCACCTGACCAGTGTAAGACTTGTAGCAATCCATCCCACACTAGGGGAGACAGTAGAGAGAAGCAATTAAAACAGCTCTGGAGGCAAATTCTCCAGATTTATATCCTGCTTTTGACACTTATTAGCAGTGTAATTTTGGGCAAGTAGGTTAATGTCTTTGAACCTCAATTTTGTTGTGTGGGAAGTGTAACTGAGCTAATAAATAATAGGCATAGAAAAATATTCTTTTAAATAAGGGTTCAATACATATAACTGTCTATATAATGATAAACCTCCACAAAATCATTAACTTATTCAAATATCTCCCCAAAGCCAGACTGATTTAAATGATAAAAAATATAAATACAAATTATTTCAGCTTCTGAGATGGTGGATAAAACATAATTTTCCTTATTTCTCTTGCTAAGTAAAACTAAAACCCGGGACATTATATATAAAACAAATAAAAGCAGACTCTGAAGCATAAAGAGAAGATGGCGGATCAGCAAGGGACGTTGGTATCAGAGAAATATAACAAGGGTGAATTTCCATTCTTTTCTTTTTAATTCATATACTCCAGACTGGACAATGAGCAAGAGGGCAACACAGGACACCAATGCAAGCAAGCAAGCAAATAAACAAAAACCCCATTCTATTCAAATTCTATTCTCTTGTGGAAATAAGCAGCTTGAAAAGACAGAAGACTTTCAAATAAGAAGTCTTCTGTTGTCACCAATGACACAGAAAAAAATCTGTGACCTCATTCTCATTCACAAAAGCCTAATGGAAAGTTCATAATTGCAACCTTGATAGGCTGTAAGGAGATACCCCCACATGTCTAGGATAGTATCAAAGAAGGTTGAGTGGAGAACCAAGAAACATTCATCCAATCCACATGGTCATCTGCTCCCTCTACACTTCACAAGGCATGACAGAGACTGCATGGGAAAGCCGGACTTCCATCCCTACCTACCAGTAAGGAGGCATCCCTTCCCACACACTCTGATGTGATGTCAGAAGAGGCCAATTATACAATCAGGACTTTCAACATCACAGCAATAACTAGGCCATATTCCTCCCATGGTGTCACTGATGGCCACATGGAGAGCACTGATGGGATCCTCTTACCCCACAGAACCCACGCGGTTTTAGGAGAAGCTTAATGCAGGGCCAGGACTCTCACCCCACTCAGAAAGTAATTAGAATACTTATCCCAACAGTCAACAGAGGCTGAATGATGAACCTGAAATTCCACTCCTACTTCACAATAATGAGGTGGTGCCATATGAAGTTGGTTAAGACAAAGTGTTTAAATAAGACCAAGAGTCTCATAATATACAACAATGTAAGTGGATTTATCCCAGTGAAGTCTACTCTTAAAAAAGATTAAAATGGTAAATTATATGTATATACACACATATTATATGTGTGTGTATATATATATTTATATATAAGTTGTGTGTTATGTTACACACATATATATTTATTTATGTATAAATATATATCTACACACATATGATATGTGTGTATATACATATAATTTACCATTTTAACCATTTATATAGTGTGTATATATATGGTTTATATATATATATATATACACGTATATATACATTTGTATACACACTAGACAGGCTGTGAAGAAAAAAATCTTGGAATTACAGGAAATAGGTAAAAACACAGAAAGCAATAATATGAATAAATGCAGTAGA
Organism: Hylobates moloch; assembly: GCF_009828535.3. Classification (NCBI taxonomy): domain Eukaryota; kingdom Metazoa; phylum Chordata; class Mammalia; order Primates; family Hylobatidae; genus Hylobates; species Hylobates moloch. Next base: position 127,225,193 of record NW_026652279.1, read on the forward strand.
ATTGTTTTCTATTTTAGAGTAATCTAGATGTTTGACATTTGAAAGAAACAAATTATACTGAGATGATTTTAAATGTAAGTAGAGGAAATATTTAAGGGATTTATATTATAAAAGGCATATAAAGAGAGGTAAGGTCTTTCGTCACAGTTACAATTGAGACACCACGACTTTGAAGTGTTGTCATAGCATCTTGGGCAATTAACTATTGTTCTTGTTACTGTTATTGCTATTACTATTTCTGGATAAACTGTGACCTGATACTGTGGTCTGGTGAAAACATAAGCCTGACCACGGAGCACTAGATAATCTTAGCAGCTAGTCCCACAACAATAGGTGATCCTAACAGCTGTCTCCTACACCTAGCCACAAAATCAGGTTTGTCTGGAAGCCTTCCACCATTAAAGAGAGATCACCTACATGGAAACAGATCTAAACTGATCCTACATGTGTTTACACACAGATTTAGAGTGCTGGTTTTTACCAGGCTGATACTTTTATTAAACAACCTACCATGAGTTACCCAAGGATGAAAAGATTGATCCTGATTTACAGATGACTTTTTGTTGTATGTCAATATTAACTGAAATGGACATCTGTGCCACCGTATTTTTTTTTTTTTTTTTTGAGACAGAGTTTCTCTTCTGTTGCCCAAGCTGGAGTGCAATGGCGGGATCTTGGCTCACTGGAACCTCTGCCTCCTGGGTTTAAGCTATTCTCCTGCCTTAGCATCCCGACTAGCTGGGATTACAGATGCCCACCACCACACCCGGCTAATTTTGTATTTTAAGTGGAGACAGACTTTTACCATGTTGTTCAGACTGGTCTCGAACTCCTGACCTCAGGTGATCTGCCCGCCTCAGCCTCCCAAAGTGCTGGGATTACAGGTGTGGGCCACGCTGCCCGGCCTACCATGTTTCTTAAAACAAATTTTCTGATCAGTAATGGAGGCAGAAAAACAAACAAACAAAAACTCCCAGTTGATAGATTTATATTATCCATTTATCTTCAAGGAGGAACAGCCTATAGTGAGAATATATATAAAATCTGGGGAAAAGGCCAATGAGTTGAATGATTACAGGCTTCAAAGAGGTTTCGTAGAAATTCTGTTTTTTTTGTTTTTGTTTTTGTTTTTTTGGTAGGGACAGAGTTTCATCATGTTGCCCAGGATACTCTCGAACTCCTGGGCTCAAGCGATCTGCCTATCTTGGCCTCCCAAAGTGCTGAGATTACAAAGTATATTCAGGGTATACAGGATATATTCACAGCATTTTCATAGTTTTATAGGCTCACCTGTAATCTCAGCACTTTAGGAGGCCGAGGAAGGCAGATCACTTGAGCCTAATTACCTAGAAATATGAGTACTAAATGTATGCTTACTAGATAATATCACTGGAAAAGTGATTTTCAAAGTCAGGCAGAAGAAGAGTTTTTTGTGTGTGGATTTTAGTTATTTTCCAGCAGGCTATCCAGAGCTTGCTCAATGGCATCATGAATAGAGTGGTGGCTATAGCATCAATTATAAAGACAGTAATGACTATCTCATTGCAGTCAACTTATTGAAGCTGACATGCATTGCTGAATGTCCAGTTTACCAACGGGAATTAACCATAACCTGAGGAGATCAGCCAGCTTTGTTGTGGCAAGTTGTTACTTTGAACACTTCTGTCATAGTTGGGGTAGTAAGTTGTTTTTTTCTAGAGCAGACATGTATTACACATTTAATTTGCTTTCCCTGCCTATACATCCTCTGAAAACACCAATATCCCTTATTAAGTAAACAATTACATACAAAAGTGTTTCCCACACAAAATTTCTTGTGTCCAAGCAACTTTATTTCAGAATTTAAAAGAAGTTAAAATGTAAAAAATAAAAAAATCCTACCTTTAAGTTATTCTCTGTTTATTTCATTTTCTGAATCAAGCCAGAAACACAATGAGCCAGGAAGATCCTTGGAAACTATGCCTACAAGATCAACCCCACTTGATACAACAGTTTTTGAAGGGCAAGATTTGATAGCAAACAAGCCCAGAGTTGTCACAACAACCCACTCCCAAATCGTTCGCATTCTGTTCTCCTGAATCACAGCTCTGTTGCTCTAAAACATTTTAGTATTGAAAGAAATGTCTTCCACCAGAAATACCAAAACATAATTTCATAATTTCATTGAATGGCAAAGTTAAGCTGACACGTGGATAATTCAGACATTTCATAGAGTTAAAGTAGATATATTTTTAAAGGGCATAAGTATTAGCTAAGGGAACTGTCAAGTGTAATAACGATACTTTTTCTATTCTTCAGGGTTTTTCATCACTTCCTTCAGTTCAGTGAGGTTCCTAATCATCTTTCCACTAAATCGACTTTTGCTCAAGTTAGTGTAACTCAGTTGCTGTTGGTTGCCATTAAAAAATTTTAACATAGAGAGAGGAAGTGTGCACAGGCTATTTCAATATCCCTTTCCTGTTTTTTTGAAGTATTTATGAAAACATATTAATATATGCTTATTTAAGTTCAGAAAATTACAGAACATCAATGAAACAGAATCGACTACCAACTTCCTAGGAACACAGGTGCAAAAGCATGTACACAGACAACAGTAAAAATGAGAAGATTCCTTGCAAAGGAATGTCAAATTCTTTTCTTGGCCAACAGGAATAATTCTATGTTGTGATAGGGCATGTAATCTAAGTATATTATCCTTTGCATCATTCAAATTCTAAGTACTTCTAGAAATTCTTTAAGCTGCCTGTTACTTTTCTTACAAATTTAGCGTAAGAAAATTTTGTTGTCCGCAACCAAAAATAGTGACCAATATGCTATTTTGTTAAAGCAATGGTTGTGCATTGAGGGGCAGGCGGGGAGAACAAACTAAAAGAAATGAGAAATTAGAGTGTATTCCTGACATCCTGACGCAGAGTTTGAAGGCAATGAGGATTTGGTTACCATCATTTGAAAAAGCACTGGTATTCTCTGGCACACAGTGGTGGAACATTATTTAAATTATTAACCATGGATACTTGGAATAAAATGCCCATTGAAGAAAAACTTCAAGTGGCTGTTGCAATACATGCATTTGAAAGTCTGCAATGTGAGCTAGCTGCTTCTAAATTTGATGGAGGGCTTAAAGAAAATTACTCAATTAAGTTGTTGAATAAAAGCATGGTCAGAGAACCACTAGATTTTTTTCATGTAATAGTATAGTTCAAGTAGGTAAATATCAGATGTGGAGCCTGAACATGGTGGTATTGAAATATAAGATATATTCAGAGCATTTTCATCATTTTTTGTATAAAAACTGGGACATTGTTTAAGGACAGTGGGAAATTAAGAAGTGTACTAGAGGTATTTAATCTCTAAATACCCCAAATGCACAATCTTGAGACTCCCTTCCTAGTGAAAACAACCCTTTTCCCCACATTGAATGATTATTTTGCTGAAAACTGTGTAGTAACCACACCTGAGGATAATTAATTATTTCACAAAGGGATGTCAGTTTTCCTCACGTCCAACTTCATACCACTTTACATTGCCTCCAGACCCTACCCGGGTGCACATTCGAATTATCTGGGAACTTTAAAATATTCTGCTGCCTTAACCAATTAAATCAGATTCTGAGTGGGGGCCCAAGCATCTGTCCCTTTTCAAACTTTTCCCCAAGGGTAGGCTTACTTCACCCCTCAAATGTATATGAGCTATATGTGTACACACACACACACACACCCCTTTTTTTCTTATTTGTATTGTCAAAAACATGAAAATGTGTAGGAATACGTCATATGGGTATGAATAGATCCAGATAAATTTATCGATATGGGCATATTTATTAATACTTCTGGATTTCATATATTAGCTAAATCATTTGGGAATAGTTTTAACTGTTTGTTAAAATGCCTGTTCTATATAAAAAAGATAAAGATGAAAAATGTTGCCATTAAAATGGTCTTGTCGATTTTATTGTTTTTAGTGATATTTTGAATTTACAGTGGTCAAGAAAGTAGCACTTAAGTACCAGAAGCACCGTTAGCAGCATAGTCACTTATTTGGGACAGTTGGTTGCAGAGAGATCTTTGATAGTAGCTAATTGATCATAGAATCTCTAGAACAAAAAGACATGGGCATTCTATTAATAATTTATTTTAATTAAAAAATTCTAGGACAGAAAATAAAAGCCTTCTATGACTTTTTCAACCCAGCATTTATTATCTTCCCTGGGACATGAGGTCTGGAGATAACGGGTCTGAAGTTATGAAAACACTGAAAATAGTGGGAAAAAATAGAAATATTGTTTTCCCAAATCAGCTTTATTTTAAGGAAAGGTTACTATTTAAAAAAATCTATTCTGTATTATTACCCTCTAAACACAATTATTTCTTTGACTTATTTTAGTGGTGTTGATTCTAGAGTGGTAACAGGCACTAGAAATATACTCCCAATGTGGCTTATTAGGTAATGAAATTACTTCCTTAGATTATATATAATATACAATGCTTCAGACAGGTGAGCAGCCTAATTGCTTTTCATATCTGCTCTATACTGGTCCAGAAACAAAGAGTTGAATCTGTAATTTAATATTTTTCTTCTATTAATTATATTTTTTAAATAACTACTTCAAATACAAAACTCAGTATTCTTTTCTCCAAAGTGGCCCCAGAAATTTACATACTAGTAACTGGAAACAATCACAAACACCTTCTTTCTTATCTATCCCATAATTGTTTAATAAATGTTTCTGAGAAGATAAAATACTACTAAATTACACTAAACAGAACATTGGTACAGACATGAGAATGGCTGATATATAAGTTTACGAAACTTTGCTTATGACTAGTTTTGATAGCAATTCTCCCAAATCTCTCTGAAGGGTAGATCAAGTTGTGCATATTAGTTCTAGGATGTCTCCATGTGATACACAATCTTGCTCTTTCCTTAGGTTCACAAAATCCCTACCTTTTCATTGAGAGAGAATCTCTCACTCGATTCAAAGACTAAACAAGCACGTGTTAAGCTTGCCTGCCCAACATCAAATTTCTAGAGACAAAAAAAAAATTCAAAAATACATGATTGCCCTAGAAAACAAGAAGGAGAAAAGTCTGAGTCTCATAAACTGTGCAGAATTCTTCAAACATAGAAAACAGACAAAATTCATTTGAAGAAGGAATCTATATCTAAGATATATGCCAAAGAATATTTCTGTCATTACGGGCTCATGGAGAAAAACAACTGAAAAGGAGGGAAGGGAGGCAGTGGTATCCTAAAAGGTTATTTCTTTGATTAACCTGAAGAGGCAGCCAGGAAATGTTTCCTCTGTATGCTGCTAAGTTGTATCAGGCAATAGCCACTGAGGCATATGCCTGCAGGCAAAAGCACAAAGTTCAGGAATTTGGTGTAGAGAAACAGGGCAATGCCCCAGACAGTGGACGATACTCAGGTAGAATGTAGTGCCCACAAGCAGAAGATCTGCTTCTAAAGCACTGTGCCCACCGCCTTCCCTGCCTTTCTACTGCTCCTCTAGTAAAGAGCAAACAAAAGTTGCAGAACCTCCTGCCAAGTCCTTAATCACAAGTAGGCTGGGCAAAGGATCCTAAAGGCAGCCTAACAGATATCTCATGTAGGAAAATAAATACATTTGATAGCCAACACTGCAGAACAACTTGACCAAAAGGACTAACGCGAAGAATCAAAATTAATGGATCAAGCAGAAAAGATGATAATTTTTCTAATTACAGTACTTAGGTAAATTAATGCCATTAGGTAATGTTCCAGTTATAGAAGAAAAACCCCAGATCAGGATTTGAAAGTCAGTAGGTACAATCAATTGTATAGCAAATTTAAATAATACCCAATTAATTAAAATGGGAAAAGGCCAAAAATAATTTAGGGCATGTCAAGTACATATACACATATATGTAATTTAATATAAAATGGTTAGCAAGAATAAAGTTAAGCACCTTTTTATCACAGCATATTAAAACAGGTGCCATTCTCTTGGGGGAAAAAAGTTTCTCAAATTTAACCTGTTTTAGTCTTTTCAAATTACAGATGGATGTCTAAGGCCAAGAGAGAGGCAGTGTTCAGAGTAAGAGCCCTGTGCCGACCATCATAAGGATGCATCAAAATGGAGCCCTTACATTAAAATTCGGATCACCTCTCTGCAAAGCACAACTTTCCCTTCGCTCTTCTGTTTATTTTTGTATTGACCAAAGCCTATTCCAGTGGGAGCCTAAGATCCCTTCTTTATCCTGGTAAGACCCTTTTCCAACTCAGCACTCATACTTCTTTTAACGCTATCTGACTTATGTCCTTTTGAACAAATGCCATCATGCCCTTCTTCCTTGTTCGTGGCAGTCCAATAAAAAGTCCCAAATCCCAGATCACCCCTCATTTCCAAACCCCTAATTCTACTGTTTTTGTACAACTCTCCTCTCATCTAAAAACTCTTCACTATATCCTCTGAAACTCAGTGTAAATTGCCAATATGCTCCTCTTTTCTCCTCCATCTTTTTTTTTGCTTCTTGAATTAACTTCTTGAATTTCTTTGTCTCCCTCTGATGGTACTGCTTCTCCTGAAGCCATTTCAAGACAGGACTTTTCCAAAGTCCTCATGATGCTGGATTTGGAGGTAGAGTGACTGTTGTTCTTTATGGCACTTAGAATATTGCCCTTCTCTGTTCCTTCTGCTTTGATATTCAGATAATCAGATTACACCTCCCACCACAGTTCCTTGAATTGCAGTCATTTACCAGTTGAGTTACTTCCCCTTATTCCTTGAAGATTTTAGCCCCAGGATAATAATTTTTAGCACATGTTCTTTAGTAGCTCAACACTATTCCTGTCATAATTCTTCATAATATCAATATCTACACTCATGTTCCTGTCAACATGTTGACATCTTGGGGTTCTGACTTTCTCTCTTTCAATTATCTTTTCCTCCATTCTATCTTATCCATTCCTTTCAGTGATCCTACTTTGATTTTATCATTACCACAACTTTATTCCCTTTCTAATCAGAAAATGCCTAGCTCTCCTACTGCCACTTCCTATGTTTCTAGCTATTTTCTACAAATGCCCCAATTTGAAGAATCTCTCAACCTATTTCCATTAATCTGACTAAATCATGCTTGTTCCCTCACTCTCCATGTCTTCTTTTCCTGTCTTACCCAACTTAAACCACCTGGTAAACCGTTTTTGTTTCTTTCATATCCCATTCAGTCCACTGGCCCTTGTGTTTTTGTCACAGTCTTTTAGCAAAACAACCACCTTCGTTAAATCTATCTTTCTTCCTGCTCTATGATGAATGTGGCTAGAGGAAAACTCACTCCTAGTGACTCATCTCGTTTTAAATGTAGTAGCTTCTTAGTTCTCTCAGCAGTTTCAGTCTATTAGCCAAGTCCATTTTCGTTTGAACTCTTAGCTAGACTCCCACCATCTTAGACAATTCTTTTATTCTTTCTCTTCGCTCTTCAAATTGCCAATGTCTTCTCTCTTAAGTTCATTCTCAGCCAGTGATTGTATTGAATAGTGCATCATGCTCCTCTGAGACACCTTCTGTTTCTTTTTGTTTGTTTGTTTGCTTGTTGCTTGGCCCTTGGTTTCAGCGTTCTTTCACTTCAGGTGGCCAGCACCTAGAGTTTTTGTTCAGAGAGCTGTCTCCAATTAATGGAGAGTTTTGCATCAGACGTACTAGGGATTTGTCACTAGGGAAAACAAGTAAAGAACCACCGATGCATGTTGTTGTTCAGCTAACTTTCCTTTAGTCAGGGTTACTCTTCAGCGTAATTTATACTCCCAAGTTCCCTTATGAAATCAAGTTTCTGGCCGGGCGCGGTGGCTCACGCCTATAATCCCAGCACTTTGGGAGGCCGAGGCGGGAGGATCACAAGGTCAGGAGATCGAGACCATCCTGGTTAACACGGTGAAACCCCGTCTCTACTAAAAATACAAAAAATTAGTTGGGTGTGGTGGTGGGCACCTGTAGTCCCAGCTACTCCGGAGGCTGAGGCAGGAGAATGGCGTGAACTCAGGAGGCGGAGCTTGCAGTGAGCTGAGATCGTGCCACTGCACTCCAGCCTGGGCGACAGAGCGAGACTCCGTCCCCCCAGAAAAATAAATAATAAATAATAAATAAATAAATAAATAAATAAAAATAAAATCAAGTTTCTATGGGACTGTGCCTTAAGTTGCCCTTTTCCTTGACTTCCCATCCTTTCCTGTCCTTCTCCCACTTCTTTGTTATTAGTCTCTCCTGACACTATTTCTTTAATAAATTGCTTGAACGAAAAATCCTCGTCTCATATTTTCTTCTGGAAAAAAACAATACGTAAGTCAATGGCTTTGTTTCTTAACCAAGATTACTGAAAAAAATTGAAGAGAAGTTCTTTCTATTTTTTTTATTGAGATGGAGTCTTGCTCTGTCACCCAGGCTGGAGTGCAGTGGCATCATCTCTGCTCACTGCAATATCTGCCTCCCTGGTTCAAGTGATTCTCCTGACTCAGCCTCTTGAGTAGCTGGGATTACAGGCATGCGCCACCACACCTGGCTAATTTTTGTATTTTTAGTACAGACAGGGTTTCACCATGTTGGCCAGGCTGGTCTTGAACTCTTGACCTCAGGTAATCCACCTGCCTCAGCCTCCCAAAGAGTTGGGATTACTGGTGTTAGCCATGGTGCACGACCTGAAGAGAGACTTATCCTGTACTCTACTCATATACTAACTCCCATCTCCTATTGCTTTCTCAACAATATTGATTTAGCAAATCTGTCTTCTGCAACATCAGCTTTTCCTTTCTGACACATTATTCTCATCAGTATCTGTAGTGGTTGTATGATGGTGCCCAGAAATTTATGTCCACAACCTAATATCCAGATCTATAAACATTCTTATTCAAAAAAAGGATCTGTGCAGAAATAATTAAGTCATCCCAGATGACCCATGTAGGTCTTACATCCAATGACTAGATTCCGTAAAAAAGGCAAATGAACAGACATAGATATGACAATAGGAGGAAGCAACTTGACCACAGAAACAGAGATTGGAGTGACACAACCAAGAAAACCAAGGAATTTCTGGAGCCATTAAAAAAGCTGGAAGAGAAAGAAAAGAATTCCTCCAAGAGCCTTCAGAGGTAGTGCAATCGTGCTAATATCTTGATTTCAGATTTCTGGCCTCCAGAATGATGAGAGAGTATATTTTTGTTGCTTTAGGCCTCCCAGTTTGTGGTAACTTGTTGCAGGGATCATGGGACTCTAATAAAGTATCCAAACATAGTATCCCCCATCTTAAAAAAATAAAATAAAATAAAAAGATACAAAAATAATAAATTTTGTCCAGGTTTGGTGGCTCACTCCTGTAATCCCAGCACTTTGGGAGGCCAGGGCAGGCGGATCACCTGAGGTCAGGAGTTCAAGACCAGCCGGGTCAACATGGTGAAACCTCGTCTTTACTAAAAATACAAAAATTAGCTGGGCGTGGTGGCACATGCCTGTAATCCCAGCTACTGGGGAGGGTGAGGCAGAAGAAATGGCTTGAACCTAGAAGACGGAAGTTGCAGTGAGCCAAGATCATGCCACTGCATTCCAGCCTGGGCAACAGAGCAAGTCTCAAAATTAAATTAAAATAATAAAAATAATAATAATGAATTTTATCTTAACCTGTTTTCCTCTTCAGCTACAATCCCATATTTTTTATTCCTTGTGCTATGAATGTCCTTGAAAGAATTGTCTCTACTTGCCACTTTCAATTCCTTTTCTCATGAACCATTCCAGTCAGGTTTTTCTTTTTTTTACATCACTGCCAAGAAAATGCTCTTACTAAAGTTACCAAAGACCTAAAGTAATAGATTCTAAATCCAATCACTATTTCTCAGTCCTTATCTTACTTGACCTATGAGCATCCTTTGATTCAAGTGATCACTCTCCTCCCTTAAAAAAATTTCTCCACTGAGCTTCCAGGGCACCTCACTCACCTGTTTTCCATTAACCTTACAATTGGTACTTACTGTCCATCTCTCTAGCTTCTATATTTTAAATTTATTTTGGCCATGCTCTTTGAATCTCATCTTAAATACATATACTCACGCCTTGCATAATTTCAACTTATCTTGTGGTTTTAAAATCAATTTACGTCCTGATGAATTCTAAATTTAAGTTTCTATTATATTTGTTTTTACTTCAAATCCATTTATTCAACTCTTTACTTATTACGTGTACTTAGATGTATATAATTATCCAAAATGTAACATATCCAAAACTGAGCCTCTAATATTCCTTTTTAATTTTTTCTTTTCCCACAATAGTTCCTATCTCAGCCAATGGCAACTTTACCTTTCCCGTCATGTAGGCAAAAATATTTGAATCATTTTTGACTCACCTGTCATTTGCTTCTCAAAACCATCAGGAAATTCTCTAGGTTCTCTTCAAAATTCAGAATTAGACCACTTTTCATTTTACAACAAGCTAACAATCTTTCTCATGTGGATTATTGAAATAACTGTCTCTACTGTCTTTCTTCTGCCTTGTTTTCCATTTCCTCTCAAAATTGCAGCCACTGTGATCCTATTAAAATTTAAGCCAGCTCATGTTATATCTTTGCTCAAAACCATCCAATGTCTTCCCACATCACTCAAAGGAAAATCAGAAAATATATATATATATATATATATATGCCTGAAAGTATCTACAAGATCTGGCCTCTTCCATTACTTCTGAGATCTCATCTTGTACTGCCTCCGTCAAGTACTCTTCTTAACCACAGGGAACATCTTTCAGTTTATCAAACAAGCCAGACACTAAATCCTTCCCTCCCCTCCCTTTCCCTCCCTTCCCCTGCCTCCTTCCCTCCCTCCCTCCCTCTCTTCTTTCTTTCATCTCCTCTTATCCTAAATCAGATTAGTTCTTTATAAAAGGCACTTTGTCATCTAGGACTTCACTGGCCTCCTTGCCTAAAATTTCAATTCTCCTTCCTACATTGTTTTTATTTCTCAGCACATACCAGTATCTAAAATTCCACATATTTTACTTTTCTGTCTTGTTTATTGTCTATCTATTTCATAGATTTTAAGGATGATGAGGTCAGAGATATCTGTCAGTTATTTCCAGTTTTGTATTCCCAGTACCTGGCACAAGATCAGAGCATAACAAATACTAGTTGAATGACTAAATGCATGTTAGAAATCATTAACTCTGAGAGGTGGAACACTACAAACTAACATATCAAAACAAAGAAACTTCGTCTATATCTTACTGGTGATTTTCTTCTGAAAAGTAAAAGATGCTCAAGTCACACAAATTATAAGAGCTGAAGTTTGGGCAATTCACCTAATATTCTCTATTAAATTTTTAATATCATAAGCTATTTAGATTCTAGTATTCCCTTATAACAATCTATTTCTTTGTGATATACGATTATTTATTTTTTCCAAAATTATGAGTATTTGCTCCATGTCAAAATACACTTCACTGTGATTATCTCTGTTATGGAGATTGTAATAATTGATCTTTCATGTTACTGTGGTGATTGTTTTGGGGAGCCAACAGCTGTACCCATATAAGATGGCAAACTTAACCAATAAATATGTGTATATTCTGAGTGTACCACCAAAGAGCCATTTCCCTGTCTCCCTCTCCTGGGGCCTCCCTATTCTAGACACAATATTTGAATTAGGCCAATTAATAACCCTTCAATGGCCTATAAGCATTCAAGTGAAAGGAAGAGTCACATATCTCTCACTTTAAATCAAAAGCAGAAATGATTAAGCTCAGGAAGGAAGGCATGTAGAAAGCTAAGAAAGGCTGAAACGTAGCCCTTTTATGCCAAACAGCCACATTGTGAATGCGAGGAAAAAGTTCTTGAAGGAAATTAAATGTGCTATTCCAGTGAAGACATGCACGATAAGAAAGTGGAACAGCCTTATTGCTGATTGGAGAAAGTTTTAGTGGTCTGGCTAGAAGATCAAACCAGCCACAATATTCCCTTAATAATTGGAAATAATCATTCCAAAGCACAATCCAGGGCAAGGCCCTAAGTCTCTTTAATTCTGTGAAGACTGAGATAGGTGAGGAAGCTGCAGAAGAAAAGTTGGAAGCTAGCAGTTTGTTCAGGAGTTTTAAAGAAAGAAGCCATCTTCATAACATAAAAGTATAAGGTGAAACAAAAAGTACTGATGCTAAAGCTACAGCAAGTCATCCAGAAGATCTAGCTAAGATAATTGATGAAGGTGTCTATAATAGATAACAGATTTACAGTGTATACCCACAAAAAAACCTTTTATTTGAATAAAATGCCATCTGGGACTTTCATAGCTAGAGAGGAGAAGTTAATGCCTGGCTTCAAAGCTTCAAAGGACAGGCTGACTCTTGTTAGGAGCTAATGCAGCTGGTGAGCTGGTGACTTTAAGTTGAAGCCAATGCTCATTTATCATTCCAAAAATTCTAAGACCATTAAGAATTTTTTTTAATTATTATTATTATTTTTCTTCTTCTTTTTTTTTTTTTTTTGAGACAGAATCTTGCTCTGCTCGTCCAGGCTGTAGTGTAGTGGCCTGATCTTGGCTCACTGCAACCTCTGCCTCCCAGGTTCAAGTGATACTTCTGCCTCAGCCTCCCAGGTGTCTGAGATTACAGGCACCCACCACCATGCCTGGCTAATTTTTGTACTTTTAGTAAAGACAGGATTTCACCACGTTGGCCAGGCTGGTCTCAATCTGCTGACCCCAAGTGGTCTGCCCGCCTCAGCTTCCCAAGTTGCCCGGATTACAGGCATGAGCCACTGTGCCCTGCCAGAAATGTGTTAAATCTACTCTGCCTGTATTTTAGAAATGGAGCAAAGCCTGTATGACAACATACCTCTTTATAGAATAGTAAGCCCACTGGGGAAAACTACTGCTCAGAAATAAAAGACTTCTTTCAAAACAATAGAGCTCAGTGACAACGCATCTAGTCACCCAAGAGCTCTGATGGAGATGTACAAGGAGCTTAATATTGTTCTTAAGCCTGCTAACACAACAACCATTCTGCAGCCCATGAATTAAGAAGTAATTTCAATTTTCAAGTCTTATTATTTAAGAAATACATTTTGTATGTCTATAGCTGCCACAGAGAGTGATTCCTCTTATGGATCTGGCAAAGGAAATTGAAAACTTCTGGAAAAGATTCATCATTCTGTATGCCATTAAGAACATGTGTGATTTACGGGAGGAGTTCAAAATAGAAAATTTAACAATTATTTGGAAGAGGTTGATTTCACCCCTTATGAATGACTTTGCAGGATTAGATTTCAGTGGAAAAAGCAACTGGAGATATGGTATAAATAGCAAGAAAGCTGGAATTAAAAGTGAAGCCTGAAGATAGTTCATTAACAGTGAACCGCTGAATTGCTACAATCTTGTGATAAAACTTGAATGGATGAGGAGTTGCTTCTGGTAGATAAGCAAGGAAGGTGTTGTTTTTGAGATGGAATCCACTCTAGGTGATGATTCTGTGGGAGATTGTTGAGATGACAAAAAGAATTTAGTACACTACATAAACCCAGTGGATAAAACAGTGGTAAGGTTTGAGAGGATTGACTCCAATTTTAAAAGGAGCTCTACTGTGGATAAAATGCTATCAAACAGCATTGCCTGCTACAGAGAACTCTTTCTTGAAAGGGAAAAACCAAAAAAATGTGACAAACTTCCTTGTTGACTTGTTTTAATAAATCGCCACAACCACACCAACCTTCAGCAGTTGCCAACCTGACCAATCAAGAGTCATCAATGTCAAGGCAAGACCCTCCAGGAACAAAACAACTATGATTTACTGAATTATCAGATGATATACCTGAGGTATATAATATATATATTTGTGTATACCAAGGTATATACAGTTTAGATATAATTCTATTGCACACTTAACAGACCACACTGTAGTACAAACTTAACTTTTATATGCACTGAGAAACTAAAAAATTGATGTGACTTACTTTAGTGCAGTATTAATCTCACTGTGGTGGTCTAGAACCAAAACATAATGTCAGAGGTATACCTGTATTGTGAAAGGTATAAAACATGTTTCAACAAAGCATTCTTTGTTGAAAAGACCGTCATTTCTCTATTGAATTGCCCTTGTTCCTCTATCAAAATTTTGTAGACTGTATTTATGTAGGTCTATCTCCAGGCTCTTTTTCTGTTTCATTTATCATTTAGTTAAGAAACACGCTCACTATTTCCAATTTCTGGATGAAATTGTAAAGATTTGACACCATTTCTTCCTGGAATGTTTGATAGAATTGACCAGTAAAACCATCTGAGCCTGGTGCTTACTTCTTTGTAAGATTATCATCACTGATTCAATTTCTTAAATAGATACAGTGATAATCAGGTTACATATTGCTAATTTTGTGAGTTTGGATAGTTTATATCTTTCAAGGAACTGATCCATTTCATGTAAGGCATTAATTTTTGGCCATAGGATTGTTCATAGCATTCTGTAATTTTCCTTTCAATGTGCACTATAGGATCAGGATTGATGACAGTTGCTTTGTTTGTGATGTTGTTAAATTGTGTCTTCTCGATTTTTTCTTAGATAGCATGATGAGAGGTTTATCAATTTCACTGATCTTTTAAATGAATTAGCTTTCAATTACTTTAAAGGTCTTTGATTTAAATATTTATTCTGCTTAGTGTTCTCCCAGGTTGCTAAATCTGTGGTTTGGTTTTTGTCGATATTTTGAAGACTTCTTGTCCATTCTTTCTTCATATATTTCTCCTGCTCAAATTTCTCTTCTACTTCTGATATTCCAGTTACACAACTGGAATCATAAAATTCCTTTTGAAGATTTTCCACAATTTGGGTATCTGATCTGGTTTTGTTTGTTTTCGCATTTTAGTTTGCTGTCATGCTTGCTGTGGCTATAGGTTCTAGAAACTTCAGTTTCCTCTACTGTCCTTGTTTATATCTCCTCTCTTTACTCTGGGTTTCCTAAGGACTCCTCAGAGAGATTCTGTGCCCTACAGCTTTCTCAGCTACAATCCACAATTATTTTTACTGGAGCCTGGTTGATGTAGTGTTTAGGTATGAAAGATGGAGAGTATAATATAATCTTCCAATTAAATGTCAGTCCTTTAGTAGACTTCTGTCACCTTCAAACATGTTTATCCAGTGGAATAGCTTCTCCCCCTCAGCTCCCTCAATACTCTAGTTTTCTCCGTGGCTACTGTGCTCTGTTTCTTTAAATACTCGAACATGTTGACATTTCCCCTTTAGTTGAGACAGGAAGATAGAAGGAGATAAAGTGGAAGAAATACCCTTCTCCCATGTGGGATAAAGACCTGCAAAGTTCTTTCATCTAGAGAGTAAACATTTATTACAGAGAGAGCTCAGTTTTTGTTTCACAATGATTACACTCTTACCATCCTCCTGCCAGAGTCATGCATATGAGAACCAGGATGAGGTTTCTGGAGGTAAAACTCACAAAAATATGCCATCCCCAAGACTACAGACCCACAAATTTCTCATTCTCTTACTAGTTTACAATCAGCCTCCCACTTTAGTCAAAAGTACCATGTAAGTTTTTCTACCAGTTTATGGTTTCAGCACCTTTTACTCCCTGTAGGCATATCTTGACTGTGACTCCATGCATTTGCCTGTCTTTCTAGATTTGAGGGTGTTGGTTTGTTCTGTGACCTCAAAGAAGAATGGGACAAAGAAAAATTGTTGATTTTCAGTTTGTGAGAATGAAAATGAAAACCTTCCAATTCTTTACAGCCATAGCTGAAGCTAAAAGTCTCTTCGATTTTTATGCAGTGTCAAGGCTGAATATATATTACCTATATCTTACAGTTTCTAAAAGTACCTCCTAGAGGTGATGGTAACAAGACACACTTAAACCTTAGAATTCTTCTTTTGGGAATACTTACAATTTTAGAAATCTTTTATGCTATTTAAAGCAGACAAAATTCTCTTAAATTTACTGAGAAAAGTCACTAGAGAATTCTGCTAAGAGAAGTCACTCTATTGATAGCTATTATTTACAAATCATATCTAGATTTATGATATAGAAAGAGCAGAAGGAAGAAGAACATTTCAATCTTTGAAAATAACAAATAAAAATATTTTTTTCCTTTTATGGGGGAGATGAGATACAGAAATACTTTTTCTCCTGTAACAACCATTTCTTTGTTGAGAAGATGTTTATGAATCTAGAGGGACAAGAGAAATAACTTTTTGTTTTCACTGAAGGTACACAGGCATAGAAATCCAACAGCCTATGACTACCAATTTAATGTGTGATCTTGGGGGAGACAGATGTTTCAGCTTTGTCCTCTGTAAATTGTGATTGATATTTTCACTCTACAGGCGTCTTGTAATTATATTAGAAAATGCATCTAAAACTTCAAAATCACTACACATAGTTGACATTCAGCGATTATTAGTTGTTGTTGTTTTATTTTTTATTTAATTCTGTTGCCTACCATTTCCCAACCTAACTCACATTTTTCTGAAGGGATATTGGTCCTTATATTCTCACTTAACATTGGATTTGCCCTTGTGAAGAAGAGTAGAAGACAGAACCTGAAGATAGAAAAATAACATTGAGTTATTTGTATAACCTGAAATCTATGCTACTTACTTTGCACATATTATCTCATTAATTTTCACAATGTGTCTATGTTTACAGATGTAAATCTAAAGACCAAGAGATTTTAATGGCTTTGCCTAAGATCATGCACATAGAAAGTGAGTAAACTAGAATTTCAATACAGTTCTATCAACAGCAATAACCATATTCTTACAAAAAATCTAGAATTTCATAAAATATATTTCATATATGAATAATGTCAATTTTCAGGAAATGGACAAAGACTGACCACCTGAAATATGATAACATAATTGTAGTATCTGAAGCTAGATATCAGGTAGATGCAAATTCAAAAGCAAATCTGAACAGAATATGTTTTGCCTAATGAAATTGGCATGGTCAAGTGAAGAAGGAACTGATGGGATTTTCTTGTCAACCACATTTTCATAAGCAAACAGCATTAATTTAGAAAGTACTTACAAGATAGATATATAAAACAAAAGTAGAAGCTCCATATAATATGATCTTCCAAAATATTCAACCTTCTCTCTGCTATAAATCAGAAACTGAGTTAACTTTAGGATGCTGACTTGGTAAGGCTTAGGCTAACAGAATAACTAAAATAGTGGCATAAAATATGTTTTAAACATACAGGCTTGTGTGGATATTTTAGAAAAGTGTGATTGGTATTGCTCAATACACAAAGTAATTTTATCAGAGATTGCATCTGGAAGAAAAATGAGAGAATTTGCTTCTTGAACTGGTGTATCATGAGCCACACATGTGAAAAAAATTTGCTATCTATATGTGCAGTTACTATGAAATAAACACGTTTCATCTGAGGTTATTTTTAGTTAGATGATGTTTATCTAAAACCCCTTGTTTCATTTGACTATAACTGATACTTGATCTGTAGTGTTATTACTTGTTTTACAGCCTGATAATAAGGCATATAATATCTAGGAATGATAAAAAAGCCTGATAGTAAGGAAGTCATTATACACAGTATACGCTACCTGATGATACGCAACAATTTTTTTCTTCAAGTACTTACTGAATATCTAATCATTGACAGGCTGTGGGCTAAGCACTGGAAATATAGGACACTCAACACAAAATCACAATGAAAATTGTGTTAACAATTTAGCACATAATGACTATAAATGTTACGATCACAAGTATACCCAAGTTTGGTTCATATGAAGCCAAATTCCTTTATTTTTTTAAGATTTCTCATATATCACAAAAGACAAAGACCAGATTAGAAAGTATAGGTTGGTGATCTGCCAACCTATTCTTTTAATGACAATAGGTCTAAGGAAACATTCTTGAATCGTAGCTCACTGGTGCTATGGGGGTTAGCATTCTGCATTTGGACAGATTTAAATACAAATTCGCCTACCTAGTGGCATGTAACTTTTGAGCAATTATTTAACCTCTTTAAGCTTCATAGTTTGTTTGAAGATTGAACAAGATAAAATTTAAAACCTTTATAGAACATAATATAATCTTAATTTCTCCACCTCAGATTTATAGGGGCAGTTAAAAATAATTCCTCTCTTTTTTTATGAGACTACAGAAATGTTCTTACAAAAACCTAAGTTGTGTGGCAGAGCTCAGATTAATATTATGAGAACTAGAATGAGACAAACTCCAAAGTGCTTAAATTAAGGTTCTATTCCTTATAGACTGTGTTTATGAGAAGATACTCTAAACCCAATGAAACTTAGTTCCTTACCTATAAAATGCAGATAAAAGTATCTATTTTGTATAATTAATCTGAGAAATACATTTTCAAAAAAACCTGTTAATCATCTGTACTCATTAAATTATGACCCTTATTCAATTAAAATCAAGCAACTTTCTTCACTCTCATTTATTCTTACTATTATTAACATGTAATGAGGTAGAATGCAGTCTGAAAGCAGTATTTCCTGTCTCAGATGCCTACGGAGGCAAGCAACATAAATAGGTGAATCTGAAACAAAATAATACAAAAGGAGATGAACAGTGTATAAACTGGAACGTGTATGCCCACAGAGAACCTTTCCAAATTGAAAAAGTTTTAAATGCTAGTTGGACGAAACAAATCAAACCTGTAGGACTAATCTGACCCACTGGTCCCATTCTAAGTGGCTTAACATGGTGCACGAGGGAGTTAGAGTATAAAACAAATAACTTTGTTCTCTATAGTAATTTTTTTCTTTTTGGCCCGGGGAAAATGCCTCCATGTGTTAGAACATAGGTTGTATATTCTTCAAAGATGCATGGCCCTGGAGGTTTAAAAATAATTTCAGAAATCACACACCTAGTGATTCTAAATCTATATAGTAACTTTTGGAAGAACTGTTGTTGGTAGGTGACTTACACCATTTTTTGCAGTGGGAATTAAAAATAAAACACACAAGGAAACTATATCTGTACTTGTAACTTTAAAGAATTTTGTGCACGCTCCTCTGAGGTTAATCCTAGTTCAAGACTAAGGAAAAAAACTGAAAAGCAGCAGAGAGATATGCTTGTCATAGCCTAGTAGGGCATGTCATGTTCCACATCACACCCTGATATCAAAAGTAAATATTTATTAGAATACAATTTTGAGGCATTCCTTATTACAGGAAAATGAGTTTGCTCTTACAGTTTTCTTAAACTGTCTATTTTTAATCTTAACAACTCCTAGGCAACTTTTTCATCCAATAGATAAGCATGGAGAATTTATAATCTTCAGTCTTTCTGTGTGTATACCCGGTATGCTCAGAGCTGTTGGAGAAAAATGTCACAGTTGGAAATTTAGGCTCTCGGTGTGACATAGAAACTCTTCCATGTTTCCAGAATCAGCTTAGCTCCCACTATCCACAACAGCCATTTAAAACCTCCTCCACCCTCATTATATCTCCAAACCCATGTCTCTACTCTGAGCTTGAGATTCCACCTTCTACTTCATAAAGAAAGAAGAGACTCTCAGAAAAGACTAGTCAACTTTATGAATCTTAATTAGAGAATAAACAAAACCCTCTGCTATCTGTCACATTCTCCCCAAACCACCCCAAAACACAACCACACTAACAAAACAACTGAGACTAAAGATGAACTATGGCTTGTAAATAAAGAGGTAATAACAAAGCTTCTCACTGGGTTGCAAATTAAGTGAGGTGCCTTTTATTAGAAGTTACAATTAGCCTATCTGTTCCTTGAGGATAGAGAGGAATTTCATTTGAATTCTCAAATACTTTCTGTACCACTCATCAATAGTGGCATCTCATAAATGTTTGGCTGAATAGATTAGTATACACGTGTAAGTACCAGAGTACTTAGATGCATTCTTGAAAGACTAAAATATATGACAATCTTTCATTGGTATATGATTCTCTGACAATTATGTGAAGAAAATATGAAATTCAAATCTAAATTGTGTAGCTTAGAAGCAAAACATAGGCTATCCCCTTAGAAATAAAATCAATGCAACAGCTACTCGATTATAGAATAGAATGTATTAAACATGAAAGCATTTCAATTAGATCTTCCTTTTTCCAATTAAACTGTTTCATTTCTTTCACATTCTTACAGTTCTCTTTCCAAATCGCATTGAAAGCTATAGGAATGAACAAGGTTTCATTTCCACAAGTTGCTTATTACTTTTATCATTTTTGGTACATATAACATAAACAAACAGTATGAAATTTCACAATGGAACAATGTTCTGTTCAATACTTACCCATTCAAAGGAAGAGGGGGTGTAGAGGGAAGGAGAGAGTAAAGAAATACTGTATGGAAAAAAGTAGGAAAGTATATTAAAATGAAGCAAATCAAACAGGGGTTCATAAAAAGAGAATGGTGTAAGTAGCAACAGCCTGTAAACTGGGGAAAGCAGATATTTATGCCTAAATCTGCTTTCCATAGAGTATGCGCTCCTGGAGGAATGGCAGCATGTCACCTCCTGCTTTGATTTTATGTAGCCTCTGCTCTTCTGTGTTTAGTGTGGTCACTGAAAAATTATATTAACTCACCAACTAAGTAACCCAGCAGCATAAGTAGAGGTCTTCTTGCTGCAATGGTTTAAGGTATGAATTAAAATGTAAACTGGTAAATTATCAATAAAGCTGACATAAAACTTTTTGTTCCCAAAGATAGAAAGCAAAAAGACCATGGCCTTGGGGTAATATACTATGCCTAAAGGCTAACCAAGTCTCCAGCTACATATTATATTAGAGTGTTATTACATTTTGTCTATTAGGGGCATAGTACTCTTGAGATTTTACAGGGTTTTTAACATAAATCCTTTGGAAGCTCCAATTTTAGTTGATGCAGAAGTATATATCATGGCTCTAATGCTCATGAATGAGACAATATACCAAATCATTTCTTGAGATGCCTAATGTGAGTGTCAAATTACCAGCCTCCACCAAGCAAAAGGGAATGCTAATTAAAGGGGTAGGACATGTTCCAGTTGTTCTAATCAAAGAGAGCTTAATCCTTCCATAAGCTGGCTGGCTTTGTTGGAGGAAATTCTGAACAACCTTGTTACTTTTGATAACTGTAAGCCACTGACTCATGGTCCCTTGACAGCTAGCTGAGCATGTAATAACATTTCTCTGTATTTTGGGACTGGCTTAGCTGGCTTTATAATAGATTATTGTGGATGTTAAAGTGAAATGTTAGTCTTTCTTTAAAGCTCTGTATTCCCCAGTAATTAAGGTTATAAAAAGGGCACAGAGCACAATACAGTTTCAAGGTCACCAAACACAGATATAATAGCCTTCTGTTTGTGTAAATAAGGTATTAACCATAGGTTTGTTCTGCAATTGTGTCATGAAAAATAGGTTCTACAAGAGCAGTTTGATAGAAAACATTTTGAGGTGTATTAAAAATGCGGTCTTTTTCGTTTTAGTTCAAAAAAATTAATGGCTAAAAGGAAAAATCAAGTGACATTAAAGAAAAGCAGTAAAGATGATAAAAAGTAAAATAAAAAGAAGTTGAATGTTATCAGGTAAGAAAAAAACCAGATACAAGTGCACAACTTCATCCAAAAGCAACTGAGGTCATTGGGTATAATAAGAATCTTGGAGAAATCACAACCTTTGGCATGAAAATGTCTACAGAGACCACACAAACAAGGATTTCACTTTTACTTTTAAGGTGGTGACAGTTATTGGCTGTTTGTGTTTCCAATTCATTGTAAATGGAAAAAAAGCCAAAGAAAAAGTTCACCAGAGAGAGCCATTTAACTACTTGTTTCAAAGAAAGAAATGAATATAATTTCATTTAACTCTAGTTTTGATATTCACTCACCATTTGAATGAGATCCTCATATTAGTCATTACAATAGGGAGAAATGTTTCATCCTGTATTTCATGAGAAATACTCCTTTGTGATGCTCATTTGCCATATAATTTAAAATTTTTAAAAAAGAAGGAAGTTCTTCTATTTAAGTATTGCAAAGGTAAAACAACTTCCTATAGAGCAGAAGAGTCACACTAATGGTGTAGACTTCTATTCAGAAGGATCCTAGCGTTGGGAAAGAATAATTTACAGTGTCAGGGAGGCAATCATATTTTCATTCTACCAGATAAGATCAGGGCAGGTACTCCCCAAGGAGCGAGGCTCTTTGCTTCATTTTTGAACTGATGAAAGAGAAAATGTGCAATGCTTTATAGTGCAGACAAAAATGTCACACCAGTAATTGCTGTGCAGGTGCTTAAGTACATGCCAAGTAAAACCATAAATTATATTTCTCATGCATTAGGCATTAATTGTGTCGGTAGTTAAAAGAACAATTACCGCATAATATGTACCTTTTTAAAAGTTGGAAATAATCAAGAAAATCATTCAGATAACCTTTTGTAAAGAATTAAGACTTCTTTTCCTTTCAAGGTATTTTACATCTCTTGTCCTATCTATCTTCTAAGCAGAAATCTTCATTTTAGTCAAATTCCTTCTATCAGGATGCCATATAGAATATACTGAAGGTGTCTAAAATTTGTCAAATACAACTATAATTAATAATGTAATAAGTTTATTTAAAGTTACATGATAGAAAAAAATGAAGTTTGCATAATGTTCAGGAAGTCAAAGCCATCCTAGAATTCACCAGCCCCTTCTCTCTAACCACATAAATTTACTCAGTTCGAACTTTGTAATAAGACAAATAAATGTCTCACACCCCAAAACCCAGTAACCTTATTTGGCCTGCTCCTTCTGTCTGCACTTTTCTTGACATAAATTCCACCTCACATTGGCTTGTGGTGAACCCGTTAACCCAATCTTGGCCAATCAGAGCTCTGCCTTGGTATTGTTCAAACAAAAGTTGGAGAAAGTAAGTGTCATTTTCCTATACAGCCTTAAGGCAATAAAGATACAAACACTGCACTGACCTTGACTGTAGGTCAAGTATCACTGAGTGATTAACACATAGAGGGAAACTGAGGAAAGAGCAAGAGATGGAAATATGCTATTCAAGTTTCTGAGTCCAGTCATCCTAAGGCTATATGTACCATTGATCGTTCTGAGATTCAGTTAAGTAAGCTTATTTCCAACCTGCTCTGGTCTGTGATAGTTTACTATAAACAAAGGAATTGTGGAACATACATCTGCATTCCCACTTGACTTTGTTATTTGTTAACATACTAGGTATTAATTGCTTAAGATGTATACTGCTTGCATTTGAATATAACTCAACCAGTTCGTAAGTAAACAATCTTGGTCTCTTGTCTAAGCCTCTCGGTGATTTAAATCTCTTATACATAATTACGTACTAACCATACTTGCCTCATGTGAATATTATGAATATTAAATTAGTTAAAATATGTAAAGGAGACAAGTGCCTGGCACAAGATAATAAAAACCATTAAAACAATAATATTAGGTTTTATTAAGATTATAGAGCTGGCCACTTAAATTGATCATTACCTCTAATCATAACATAAATGTTTATCAGCTTGCTATTATCCTTCCCATTTTACAGATAAACAGAATAAAGAAGTGGCAGCCTCAGCATTGAATCTCAAGTTTGTTTGAATCTGATTTTTATGTTTTTCCTTTCTATCAGCGTACCTTTGGCAATATTAATATGAAACTTATCCCATAACATTATAGTCTATAATATAAGATTCTGCCTTCTCCTATAAATTCTGTAATGGTGGTAACTATACTGAGTTCACTTTGCTAACCTCAGTGCTTAGCAGTGTACATGTTTTCCCTCTCCTTCAACTCTTCCCCTTCCTCCTTTTCTTTCCTCCCTTTGCCATGTGAAATACACATGTTCAAGGGCTGTGTGATCTATCTGAAATTATTTGGTACAACGCTCTTGGCTACCCATGTTTTCGCCACTTCCACAGAATATTGTCATCCAAGGAAGAGCCTTACTTCCTTCCTTTGTCTGTGGCCTGATAATTGCCTTCTACTTAGATCTGGTAGGTTCTCTTTCCTGCTGATAGCCCTGTATCTGTTCTCACTGTTCTGGGTTTGGGAGGGAGTTTCCAAAATAACTCAGCTTTCTATCTATGGTCCTGCTCTCTCCAATATTCATTGCTTATGACATGTTCCCACAATCACATTGCCTTTTATTCTAAATTCCCAGCATAGGCCTGGTATGGAGCTCTACTGTAGATCTGCTAACCTTGATTGTTAATGATTAGTAATTTCCACTTTTGATCCAAATTCTTTCTTGCTAGCACCAAGATAAATGTTCCTACTCCAAAGAGCAACATCTCTCTCGAGCACATAGCACTTACACATTTCCAGAAGGCTATGCTATCACCACAAAGCCATGAAGTTATAGTATGTACATATAAAGCCAGAAGTGATGAGAGCAAAGATGGCTAGGTAATATAATGTCACCACGAGTCTCAAGGGCTGAGGTAAAGCCTAGCAAGTTGCCAGCGACAAGTTAGGCCAGCTGAGGTCAGTGACGTTCATGGCTCAGTAAAGAATGGTTTATATTGTAGGAGATTCTTTCTTACTTTTAGTCATATAAAGAAATGTCTTCATTACCAGCTCAAACTTCCTTGTATTTGTAATATATTTTTAGTTAGCATGAATGCCATATCCAAACATCTATTATCTATTACCCTGAAAATACTAAATTTATTTTAATAATTTCATAAGATTTATTTGTTTAAATGTATTAGTTATATTTAAACAACTAAAGTATCTCTGTGCAGTCAATAACAGGTCATATAAAAATATCCTGAGACTGGTAAAAATGACCGAATTAATATTAACTTATTAACTTTGGCAATCTTTGTTTGATAATTTAACTAATAGACTTTTTCAGCGTAACACAGTAGCTATCATTACAAATATTTCTGAATACTGCCAAAGTGGTAGGTTACAGAGATATGCAAATGGAAATTATGTGCCCCTTTTCTCAATACATAATAGAGTGAAGACATAAATAAAACCTAGATTAGTTAGCTTTCTATGGGGATTACCCAATAAACAGTGAGACATATGGATTACTACTTACAGGCCACCAGTGGGGAGTGTAAATTGGCATAGCCACGTTGGAACACTATTTGGCATTACTATTTTTTTTTTTTTTTTTGAGACAGAGTCTCGCTCTGTCACCCAGGCTGGAGTGCAGTGGCGTGATCTCGGCTCACTGCAAGCTCCGCCTCCCGGGTTCACGCCATTCTCCTGCCTCAGCCTCTCCGAGTAGCTGGGACTACAGGCGCCTGCCACCTCGCCCAGCTAATTTTTTGTATTTTTAGTAGAGACGGGGTTTCACTGTGGTCTCGATCTCCTGACCTCGTGATCTGCCCGCCTCGGCCTCCCAAAGTGCTGGGATTACAAGTGTGAGCCACCGCACCCGGCTTGGCATTACTATTACACTTCTATATCCTGTGACCCACCAATTACACTTCTAGCTATACCCAACAAAGAAGAAATGAACAACTTTGCCAAAGACAGGTAAAATAATATAAGTAGTAGCACTGTAATAGTCACAAACTAAGGGAAAAAAGCTCAATGGTTTATTAGAGTAAATTTTTCTTTTAAATGTGGTACAGTATACTAGAAAATGTTATAAAGTAATGAATGCACAAATGAATACAACATGTAAAAACCGGAATGAGTGTCTTAGTTCATTTGAGCTGCTATAACAAAATACCATAGCTTATAAACAACATAAATTTATTTCTCACAGTTCTGGAGGCTGGGAAGTCCAGGATCAAGTTGCCAAGAAATTTGGTATGTAATGAATGTCCACATTCCAATCTTTGCTGCAGCTTCACATAGCGGAAGGGGTGAGCAAGCTCCCTTGGGCCTGCTTTTTAAGAACACTAATCCTATCCATAAGTGAAACTCTCATAACCTAATCACTTTTCAAAGGCCCCATCTCCTAATGCCATCATTGTGGAGTTAGGATTTCAACATATAAACTTTGGGGAACACAAACTAACAGATTATAGCAAAGAGCTCCACTTACATAGTATTGCAGAAAACAAATCAGACTCAAAATCATATACCATATTTTAAACAACATAGATTGGATTTGTCTGAACTGTGTACAAATAGAAGCCAAGATAATGATTATGCTTTGGTGGGCTATAGCAATTGGAAGTTATTACAAAGGGGTCTTCCTGGATACTGATAATGGTTACTTGGGTATATTTACCTTCGGAAAATGCATTGAGCTCTGCAATGATAATATGTGCACCTTTCAGGTTGTATGTTATCCTGCAACAGTTTACCGAAACCAGAAAAAGGAGTCATAAAGTAGAGTATTAAAAATGGCAACTTCTACAAGTGTTCAGAGAAAAGATCACCCAATTCTATAGCAGCTGAAAAATGGCTTATAAGAGACATAAAGATTAACTGGAATCTTGAAAGTATAGGTATAATCCAGCATTACTCATCTTGTTATGAGTACCTGTTACGATAAAGTTCAACTGAAAATAAGAGACAGAAAATGAACAAATGAATCAGTGTAGCTGAAACAAGATAAAATGCATTTCTCTCACTGAAAAACAAATTTGGAGATATGTTCAGGTGAGGTATGGCAGATCCAAAGCATTCATCAGAAACCCAGGCTCCTATCTTTCCACTGCATCATGATACCATATGTACAGCTATACTTTTGAGATCTTTATGGTTCAATATGACTGCTGAAGATGCAGATATCAGAGCCAAGGTGTTGACTGGTAGAAGAAAACAATATAAAAGGACAAACAATGGATTTTGGAGTTGAATCCATTCCCCTGAAACTATTATCTAATAGGTGCCACACTACATTTCCACCACATTTCCGTCTCATTTGTTACATTGTGTCCAGAATTAGTGGGTTCTTGGTCTCACTGACTTCAAGAATGAAGCCGTGGACCCTCGCAGTGAGTGTTACAGTTTTTAAAAGCAGCGTGTCCGGAGTTTGTTCCTTCTGATGTTCAGATGTGTTCAGAGTTGCTTCCTTCTGGTGGGTTTGTGGTCTTGCTGGCTCAGGAGTGAAACTGTAAACCTTCGCGGTGAGTGTTACAGCTCATAAAAGCAGTGTGGACCCAAAGAGTGAGCAGTAGCAAGATTTATTGCAAGGAGCAAAAGAACAAAGCTTCCACAGTGTGGAAGAAGACCCCACTGGGTTGCCATTGCTGGCTGGGGCAGCCTGCTTTTATTCTCTTATCTGGCCCCACCCACGTCCTGCTGATTGGTAGAGCCCAGTGGTCTGTTTTGACAGGGCACTGATTGGTGCATTTACAATCCCTGAGCTAGACATAAAGGTTCTCCACGTCCTCATCAGATCAGTTAGATACAGAGTATGGGCACAAAGGTTCTCCAAGGCCCCACCGGAGCAGCTAGATACAGAGTGTCAATTGGTGCATTCACAAACCTCGAGCTAGACACAGGGTGCTGATTGGTGTGTTCACAAACCTTGAGCTAGATACAGAGTGCCAATTGGTGTATTTACAATCCTTGAGCTAGACATAAAGGTTCTCCACATCTCCACCAGACTCAGGAGCCCAGCTGGCTTCACCCAGTGGATCCTGCACAGGGGCTGCAGGTGGAGCTGCCTGCCAGTCCCACGTCGTGTGCCCGCACTCCTCAGACCTTGGGTGGTCGATGGGACTGGGCACCGTGGAGCAGGGGGCTGTGCTCCTCGGGGAGGCTCGGGCCGCACAGGAGCCCATGGAGGCGGGGGAAGGCTCAGGCATGGCGGGCTGCAGTCCCAAGGCCTGCCCCGCCGGAAGGCAGCTAAGGCCCGCCGAGAAATCGAGCGCAGCGCCGGTGGGCTGGCACTGCTGGGGGACCCATTACACCCTCCGCAGTCGCTGGCCCGGGTGCTAAGTCCCTCATTGCCTGGGGCCGGCAGGGCCGGCCGGCTGCTCCGAGTGCGGGGCCCGCCAAGCCCACGCCCACCCGGAACTCCAGCTGGCCCGCAAGCGCCCCACGCGGCCCGGGTTCTTGCTCGCACCTCTCCCTCCGCACCTCCCTGCAAGCTGAGGGAGCCGGCTCCCGCCTTGGCCAGCCCAGAAAGGGGCTACCACAGTGCAGCGGTGGGCTGAAGGGCTCCTCAAGTGCCGCCAAGAGGCAGAGGAGGCGCCGAGAGCAAGCAAGGGCTGTGAGGACTGCCAGCATGCTGTCACCTCTCAACATGATCACACTTATCCTATAAAGAAGTTGAAAAACGCAGTCTTCCATTCTGAGAGGTAAAGTGCCGAGTTAAAATGAACGCCTATTATTAAGACAGGAAAAAGGATTTTATTGTAGGTAGGTAAAGTTTTCTGCCACAGTGAAGAATAATAAACTGGTTATTCCCAAGGGACTACTTTTGTGAAACACCGGCTTGAAAGGATGGGACTGATTTTGAAGCAGAATAGAAGTGATTTATTTGTAACCACAGAGGATAGTAAAATGTGGCATATGTCTTTGTACAACACATGTTTAAGTGGCCATATTTGCAAGTTTTATTTTATTTATTTTTATTTATTTATCCAAGTCCAGAAAAAAATGGCAAAATATAGAACAAAAGACATTTCCTTGCATAGTTGCAAAGCTAAACATGAAAGTAGCTTTTGCAAATTTTTTGAAATACATCAGAATCCAAAGTTACCTCTATGTAAGTAGGGACACCTATTAGTGATAGGTTTCTTTGATTTTAGAAATTCTTGCTATAACTTTCCAGCAAAGATGCTGATTATGGAAATTTTCCCCTATATTCATTCCCTAAAATTCAATGTGCTTAGAGATCACAACTATAAATGATTCTGAGATAACATTTACACTAACAAACTCTAGAGGTATTTCAAAGGACTCTTCTGAATTTTTTCAACAAAAGGGTTTTAACTTAGAGGAATAACCTCTGAGATGATTAAAGGCTGTCTCCTACTAGATTTTACATCCCTTGAAGGCAAGAACAATTCATTTTTAAGTGTCTCCCGAACTAGTACAGTGTCCAGTAATTAATAGATTTTTGAAGTTGATGATGGGATAAATGAGTTGGATTGTGGCAGTGAAAACTAGCTGTACACAGACAAAAATGAGTCCTGTTCCTTGTATAATGTGAAACTAATGATGGAACATTGTTGTTCAGGACTTTTTGAATCCAGGTGCGTTTAGGTGACCACTTGTCACCAATTGAATGGAGTGGGAATAATGAGTGAGTCTCTGGGCTAGGGCATTTAAAAAGCAAGTTTATTGTGCTCTCTTCTTCTGCAAGTTGAAAATAGATATTCTGAGATCTTGCAGATGGTAAAACCATAATACAAAGCTGATCTAGATTGTATCACCAAATGGCATAAAGCTACTTCCAAATTTGAACAGCCGTATTAGACTTTTGGCTTAGCAAGAAATAACATTCTATTGGATTAAGCCATTGGGATATGGTGGTCCATTTGTTTAAAAGACAGCATAGATACAACAGAGACAAAGATGACTTCCTAAAGATAAAATATACAGCTTCATTTTTTGTTGAGATACTGTGAATCTGAATTGAGAGAGGTGAATGAATGCTAGTCTAATTGTACTGAAAGTTTTTGTATGTACCAGCACCTGTACTTGTATAAGTCATCTGGGATTTTTTTCTTAATATAGATATATGTAAATATTATTCTGTTATTTTCAGCAATAACAATGAAAGAAATTAAGGTTCCATTATTAGACACAAATTTTTTCCCCTATTTTGAGGTCTCAAAAATGTGAATGCCTCTTCTTTTTTTTTTTTTTTTAATACAGTGTGTTATTCCCTGAAAGAATGCTTCTTCTAACTCAGAGGTTCTCAACCTCAGATTTATTGACATTTTGGCCTGAATAATTCTCTGTTGTAGGAGTATACTCATTTTGTAGGATGGTTAGCAGTATTCCTGACTTCTACTCTGTAGGTGCCCATAATATCTTGTGACCACCAAAAATGTTTTCAGACGTGAGATATTGCGAAATACTCCCTGACAGTTTCAAAATGCCTCCTCGTTGAGAATCATTGTAAGGTGAACCTTCAGATGCCATTCAGTTACTTTTACTAAATTCTAAAATGCAGATATAGATCACCGGAAAAAAAAAAGAAAAATCAGCGGGTTTACTCTACAGCATCTCAGTTATTCAAGTGGAGTAACCTCATGCTAAAACATCTTTGTTGCTTTGTAATTTAAAAACTATAAAATAAAAAGTCAATAATAGTGAGTCAATTTATTCTAATTTGGGGGTTGCTGATAAAATATCTCTAAGTTGTATCAATGTGTGGTACACGGTATGCTTTAAAAAATCTGTTGAAAAATGTCTAACCGTCTCCGGAGCTAATAATTCCACCAAATGACATGTTTGCTATTTATTCATTTATTCAAGAAATACTAAGTTACTAAGGACAGGATCTATGCTGACTGCTGGAGTCACAAGAAGAGGAAAGTTAATAATTATGATAGTGTCTTGAAGCAATTTCCAGAAAGACTCAATTGCTCCGTCAAGGCCCAACGAGGCATTTAGTGCAACCTATAGCCACAAATATAAATTTTTAAAGATAAAGGTTTACAACCAAATTGGCTTAAAAGTCTACATAAAAATTATTCAATAAGAAAAAAGCTTTGATTTATGTGTATTATAGTTTTGATGTGTCATTCAGTATGTAAACATATAAATAATAAATGAAATTTCTCAAATACACGCATTTGCAAGATGATCGTATAGTTATCACAATGTACATAATAGGGACATAAGTTATAACATTTTTATAGAAGTAAATATTTTATATTTATTTCTGAAATAAGATTTGTATTTTAAGAATATTTTATCAATACATTTATGAATGCTTTGCGTATTCTTTTTATTCTTTAAACTAAAATGATTGCTAATAGATTACATGTTCTAATATTTCAAAACAGAAAAATCAAAAAGAAGACTTAGATGAATATAAACAAGCTTGAAATTTTTTATTTGTCTCGTAATATCTTATGAAAGCTTTTGAAAGCTTGATCTTAATCCTTTACTTTGCTTCATTTTAAACTAGACTATAAAACCAAATTCCAAGTCAGAGTTTAATCATCATTACTCAATGCCTTTTCTGATTAGAACTTGTATTTCTTTTACATCAACGCATTTGCTAACACATATTACTCCATACATTGTGTTTAACACTAACTAAAGAGTTTATTTTCTGTTTATGAAGGTAGTCATTGGATATTCTGACTGGCCTATGCTGGTAATATCTCTACAATCTCTAGAGAGGTGGAACTGGCCAAGGAGTTCATTCAAATTGTTCCTCTCGGCTGGGCGCGGTGGCTCACGCTTGTAATCCCAGCACTTTGGAAGGCCGAGGCGGGCGGATCACAAGGTCAGGAGATCGAGACCACAGTGAAACCCCGTCTCTACTAAAAATACAAAAAAAAAAAAAAAAAAAATTAGCCGGGCGTGGTGGCGGGCGCCTGTAGTCCCAGCTACTCGGAGAGGCTGAGGCAGGAGAATGGCGTGAACCCGGGAGGCGGAGCTTGCAGTGAGCCGAGATCGGGCCACTGCACTCCAGCCTGGGTGACAGAGCAAGACTCCGTCTCAAAAAAAAAAAAAAAAAAAAAAAATTGTTCCTCTCCACCTTTAGTGTTCTTCATAAGACATAGTTCCAAGATAGTCAGTCACAATAAAGGAGAAGCATCAAATTAGCACATTGAAATCCTGCCTAGGTTGTAGCTTAGGAGGCATTCTAAGTGTGCTACAGCAGTGTTTGGCATTAGTAGCCTCTCAACGCACATTTGCTAAGAGAAGAAGGAATAACTGAATACAGAATGGTACGCTAATTCAATCTTTCTATCTGGATTCAGTCAATGTGGAGTCTGTGAACTCTGTTAGTAACTTGCCTAGCTGTGCATGTTTTAATATAGATAGACAATTTGATAGCTTTCTAACCTGCCTTGCTACTGAATGATGACTGGAGAACATAGGACTGCCACTGCTTTTGGAAATACTGCTAGTGGCAAAATATAAGTATACAAGTTAGAGACGTAGTTCTTAATTGTTAGTAGAAATAGAGCTTTCCCTTCAGAGCAACATATTTCAAAACTGATTTTGAAACATTTACCTGAAACATGAGTAAATAGATTTCTCAACCTCTGGGGCATTTTCAGTCTTTATATTTTTAGCCAGTTATCATTTAGAATAATAACACCAGTTTCAACCATCCTACAACTACAATATTTATTCTGGGACTTTCAGAGTTGCAAACATTCCTTTAGCTGCTGGGAGTTTTATTGATAGATAACCTCAGGTGTTTCAGGACTTGGAAGCTTAATATCCCTGCACTTGAGAGCTTGGTACAACTCTGCCTCCTCCTACTACAAATAAAATCATCAATTAGCTGATTATCCTAACACCTTAGCTAATACCCTTATCTGAAAATAACTTCTGCTAACACTGGCATGAAACAAGGGACACAGTACCTTGCTCATGGCTTCTCCCTGCCAAGTTCTGATCCTTCAGTTCTTCTGCTTCCAGACCAAGCAAAAATGATGGGGGGAAGAAAAGATGCAAGATCTCCTTACTCTATGGTTTATGTACGCCTGATCTAACTTTATGGTATTTCCCTTCTAATCAGGATCAGATTATAGCATCCAGAATGTGCAAAATATCCACAGGCTTTCAAAAGGCAGCTTCTTCTCTCCTTCTTTTGCTAGTGGGTGTGGGAAGGGAAATTTCAGTAAGTTCATCTCTTCCTTAGAGAAGATACTTTCAATGTTAATTTGATTATTTTTCTTTTTCAGTGTGATTCTGTTCCAAAAATCTTTTCAAGTCTGTTTCTGAAACACACATATGTATGTATATATCTATGTACAGTCAAATATTGAACAGTTAACAGTAAAGATTTCTCCGTTTTTTCTTCAGGCACCTTCTAACCCACAACTTCTGTTTCTTAGAAGTGCCTAAGGCATTAGAATGACACCAAAGAGCCAGTAACTTGGCATTTACTATATTAATATTAATCTAGGGGAAATAAGAAACTATTAGAGTATATATTCAGATCCTTCAAGCTTTCACTTGGTCATAGCAAAATGTTAACATGTAAACACTTTAAAGAAACAATGTATTTTTTCCTTGGGTAATTTAGCATTCATTTTGAAGTAAAAATTAGTATCCTTAATATATCTGCAATAGCTAAAGTTCAGGTCAACTTTATCTAGCATGTGAAGGTCAGTTATAAATAAATAGTGACCACTTCATATTTGGGAAACCCTGCTTTTGATAAATAATTTCCAGGTAATAATTGTTATTTCTACTGCTTTATAAAGACTGCTTGAGTGTGGGGTCAAACTAACCTTTCATTAAATCAAAGCAGTGAACCAGATGCTTAGAATAAGGATGATAATTAATCCATAGCCTTGTAGAAGAACAAAGGCTCATTTGAAGAAGGCATTTATATGCTAGAATCATTTCTTTGGTTCTTGTTTTGTTGAGTATCTCTTGGTAATTGAATTCATAAGAGATTTGAGAAACAGATAACATTTATTATGTGACAGCATATTAGCATTTCAGAAAACCCTCGTGTATGTACCTAGAGAATCAATTTACCTTTGATCCAATTTTATATTATGATTAAGTATACTCAAAATCAAAATGTTATCAAATGATAAACAATAAATTCTACCTTGGTTTCATGGATTTGGTTTCTACAAATTGTATTAGTCTGTTTTCATGTTGCTAATAAAGACATACCTGAGACTGGGTAATTTATAAAGAAAAAGAAATTTAATGGACTCATGATTCCACATGGCTGGGGAGGCCTCAAAATAATGGAGGAGGGTGAAAGACACATCTTACATTACAGCAGGCAAGAGCGAGAATGAGAAGCAAGTGAACGAAGCCTCCCTTTATAAAACCATCAGATCTCCTGAGACTTACTCACTATCCAGAGAGCAGTATGAGGAAACTGCCCTCATGATTCAATCATCTCCCACAGTCCCTCCCGCAACATGTGGGAATAATGGGAGCTATAATTCAAGATGAGATTTGGGTAGGGACACAGCCAAACCACATCATTTCATCTCTAGCCCCTCCCAAATCTCATGTCCTCACATTTCAAAACCAATCATGACTTCCCAACATTCCCCCAAAGTCTTAACTTATTTCAGCATTAACTCAAACATCCACAGTCAAACGTCTCATCTGAAACAGGGCAAGTCGCTTCCCTCTATGAGCCTGTAAAATCAAAAGCAAGTTAATTACTTCCTAGATACAATGGGGGTACAGACATTGAGTAAATACAACCATTCCAAATGGGGGCAATTGGCCAAAACAAGGGGGCTACAGGCCCCACACAAGTCTGAAATCCAGCAGGGCAGCCCAATCTTAAGGCTCAAAAATGTTTTCCTTTGACTCCATGGGTCACATCCAGGCCCCAGTGACGCAAGAGGTGGGTTCGCATGGTCTTGGGCAGCTCCACTCCTTTGACTTTGCAGGATACAGTCTCCTTCCTGGCTGCTTTCAGTGGCTGGCATTGAGTGTCTGCAGCTCTTCCAGGTGCATGGTGCAAGCTGTTAGTGGATCTACCATTCTGGGGTCTGGAGGACAGTGGGCCTCTTCTTACAGCTCCACTAGGCAGTGCCTCAGTAGGGGCTCTGTGTGCAGGCTCTGGCACCTCATTTCCCTTCTGCACTGTCCTAGCAGAGGTTCTCCATGAGGGCCCCGCCCTTGCAGCAAATGTTTGCCTGGGCATCCAGGCATGTCCATACAGCCTCTGAAATCTAGGGGGAGGTTTCCAAACCCCAATTCTTGACTTCTGTGCACTCACAGGCTCAACACCACATGGAAGTTACCAAGGCTTGGGGCTTGCACCCTCTGAAGCCATGGCATGAGCTCTACATCAGCCCCTTTCAGCCATGGCTGGAGTAGCTGGGATGCAGGGCACCAAGTCCCTAGGCTGCACACAATAGGGGGACCCTGGGCCCAGCACATGAAACCATTTTTTCCTCCTAGGTCTTCAGGCCGGGGATGGAAGGGGCTGACATGAAAATCTCTGACATGCCCTGGAGACATTTTCCCCATTGCCTTGGGGATTAATATTCAGCTCCTAATTACTTATGCAAATTTCTGCAGCGGGCTTGAATTTTTCCTGAGAAAATGGGATTTTCTTTTTGATAGCATTTTTAGGCTGCAAATTTTCTGAATTTTTATGCTCTGCTTGCCTTATAAAACTGAATGCCTTTAACAGCAACCAAGTCACCTTTTAAATGCTTTGCTGCTTAGAAATATATTCCACCAGATACTCTAAATTATCTCTCTCAAGTTCAAAGTTCCACAAATCTCTATGTCAGCAGCAAAACGTCTCCAGTCTATTTGCTAAAACATAACAAGAGTCACCTTTTCTCCAGTTCCCAATAAGTTCCTCATCTGAGACCACCTCAGCCTGGACTTTATTTGTCCATATCACTATTGACATTTTGGGCAAAGCCATTCAACAAGCCTCTAGGAAGTTCCAAACTTTCCCACATGTTCCTGTTTTCTTCTGAGCCCTCCATACTCTTGCAACTCCTGCCTATCACCCAGTTTCAAAGTTGCTTCCACATTTTTGGGTATTATTACAGCAGCACCCCAGTCTCAGTAACAATTTACTGTATTAGTCTGTTTTCATGCTGCTAATAAAGACATACATGAGACTGGGTAATTTATAAAGAAAAAGATGTCTAATGGGCTCACATGGCTGGGGACTCAGTTCATGAAGTTTAGTGGACACAGTTTAATGGACTCACATGGCTGGGGAGGCCTCACAATCATGATGGCGGGTGAAAGGCATGTCTCACATTGCAGCAGGGAAGAGCAAGAATGAGAACCAACCAAAAGGGATTTCCTCATATAAAACCATCTGATCTCGTGAGGTTTACTCACTACCATGCAAGCAGTATGGGGGAAACTGCCCCCGTGATTCAATTACCTCCCACTGGATTCCTCCTACAACTTGGGAATTATGGGAGTTGCAATTCAAGATGAGATTTTGGTGGGGACACAGCCTAACCATATCACAAACGATCATGAATGGGTTTCTTTCTAGAAATATATTGAAGAAAATAGATTCTAGCAAGTTTGGATAAATCTGACTAGGCCAAAATGTAAAATTCCATTCCTTCTTGTGTTTATGTTAACAAAACTAGGTTCTAATACTCATCAAAATTTTGTATCAAAAAAGAAAATAAATTTTTGTGATACAGTCTAAATTTTTACAAAGATTTTTATAGTCCCACTTATTTTTTATACTAACTATGCAAGAGAAGAAAATTAAGCAGAGCATATCTATACAATCTAAGAAACACGATTCCCCGTATATACCTCAAAATAAAGAAACTCATCTCAAAACATAACTTAAAAATAAGCATTAGAAACCGAAGCAGACTGGCATTGCACACAGCAAGGCTTAACAGAAAAAATAATTTTAATTCATCCATTCAATAAATATTTACCACGTCCTTTCCATATGACAGCCACTGTCCTATTTAATATAAATGAGCAGTAAATATTCTATGGTGACAGTTTTAAAAAATCAATAAAAATTCCAAAAAAAAGTATTTAAAACTTTTACAGAATGGGCAGCCCACATTTGAAATTGAAAAATAATTAGAAAGAAAACTAGAGGAAGACAGATAATTGTATAAAAAATGTTTGGCAATTTGAAATACTGCCAGTGGATCAAGTAAAAAGAATATTATTTTTTTCTATTGGTAATAAGATGGAGAAATATTTATTGAAATAAATTTTATTGTGATTATGAGGCAATTGTCAAGGTGCTGTGGTTCAAGTGAAGAATATGAGCAAGTAAAGAAAGTAACAGTGTTGAAAACTCTTAAAATACCTTGAAGAGAAGAATGCTATGGTGGAGGATAGAGGATAGAGAGCCAACAGATTGCGGACCTTTAATGAGATAACTTGGTAACTTAATGTTTATACACTAATGAATAGACCTTAGCAAGGAGGGCAGCAATAAAAGGAGAGAGGAGAAAAAGTGGCATAACATTGGTAAGTGATATTGCTTCCATTGCAAAAGGAGAGTTAAAGAACAGGGCAGGGCAGACACAGGTAAGTTTACTTGTCTGGTGGCAGAAGTTGAGATTCATCTTGTTAAATGGCTCCTATTTCAATGTAAATATGCATTAATTCAACAATTTCTACACTATTGTTGATATTTCTGAATGTGGGAGAAAAGTGGAGAGGGGAATTTAAGGAGAGTTTAAGGCAATTTATAGAGACTTGTGCAAAATATTTAAATAGTTTGTATAAGAAATAGGAGCAAGAAATGAAGACGGAATTTGGAAAAGGTTGCAAGGTTCCAGGTGAAGAAGAATGTCATAAATTAGTATTGGCAAAAATCTACATAAATCCTCAGGTATCTCTAATGGTGCTTAGTATCCAGGTGTATGTGTAGTAAAGTTAGGCTTTTGTTGTTGTTGTTATTGTTGTTGTTTTCTTCAAGCAGTGCGGCTAAAGAGCAATAGAAAAAAAGAGAACTGAAAAAAATAGAATCAGAAAATGATTGAAATGATACACCAAGTTTAAGAGACATGATGAATGAAGAGATTATGGAAAGGGGTATAAAGAATGAAAATGGAGGGCTCGAGGAACAGGAGGACTATATGCAGTTGAAAAAAATGTATATTGATAATAATTAAGATGAATAAGCTGGTTGATAATTGGGGAGAAGAATCTTTCAGTTCAAGTTTTAATTGTTTAAGAGTTGCCAGGTGATGATAGTATCTAGTGTAGGAAAACACTGAGAGAAGATAAAAGTCACTAAAGGTGAAAAAATTATGAACTGAAACTCAATCTAAAAAGAATTTAGATGGTTTCTCAGTATGAGAACTACTCTAAATGTAATGGATAACCAGAGAAGTCTTAGAACCCATCTGAGAGTAATGACAACCAAGAAAACTACCTTTAGTAAAGAAAATAATGGAATAACACTTCAAAGTGGGTAAAAAGAGAAGAGAAAGAAGATATTTTATAGTGGAAAGTGCACAGCATTTAGAACCTGGCAGTCCTTCATTCATGTCCCAACTCTACCATTTACTAGATCTGTGGCATGGTCTATCTGAACCTTGGCTTTATCAATAGCATAATATAGATTCTCTCAATATATATTTATCATGCGATTTGTCTATGCCAGAGAATGGATTAAATAATTATAACCTGTTCTTTGGATGAAATAAATGTATTATAAAATCAGATGTGTAAATATATGAATATTATCTCCTAGAAATTCTGTTTCCACAATAATAAAAAATTAAGTATATGTTTTATTACTTTCATGTGAAGATACCTTAAGGTTGTTAAAATACATCAGAATAATTTCATCTTTGTCTAATGTATATCAAATTTTTTTGAGCTTTTTTGAAAATTGCGTCATTACTTCCTCTTTGGATGGTAACATGCCCTAAGATTTCGCTTAGTTGCTTTGTTTGCAAGGGCCTTATATGGCTATAGCATGTCTGCCTCCTTGTTATCAAATATAATATAGTATAGTGAGTTCTATTTTATGATTAAAAAATTTTTCATTAATAAATAATATACATTCAGTTAATATAAATTTTATCCTAATATAAACTGTAACATATTTTTATAATTATAAAGTTTAAAAATTATATAAGAAACTCTTTGCAGAGATTGCCATTTCAGAATAGGTGGGTCTGAGATGAGCGGAATCACCTTTTTAGGATCTTTGAATTTTAAATTAATTTATCAATTATGTGAGAAGATATGCTGATGCTTAATACTTATTGAAATTAAACATAGTTAAATGGTTTCATCACCTATTTTCCAAACAATTATCATTGTCATGAGGATGTCTGTAATATCACTAAAGCCTACCGCATGCCGCTGGTACCTTGTGATGAAAAATTGACGAAAATGTTTAGATTTATTTTAGCCGAATATATTGCGCCCTAAAAATAGAAAGAAAAAGAAACAAATTATATTAAAAAATACTTCTAAGAAAAATCTGTTTCTAACTAAAGCAATTTTTATTAAACCCAATCTATCCATGCTTTTCCAGATTAATTGGAATTATAAGGATTCCCTTTCAACATTGTAAAAAATCACTTAATTGTAATTGGTCCTGGGTCCTCTTGTCTATGCTCCCATGGTGTGACAGCTGACCACTTCTGGCTCTAACTAGGCAACAGAGGAACTTTTGGTTGTTCGGCTGGTGATGGCCGAAAATCAGTCTTCACTTCCTTTATTACAAGTAGGCTGAGGAAATTGTATTTGCATCTTTTTTTGTTGTTTTAATCAATTACTGATTCCTAAGCACATTTTTCCACACTTGTTTAAACATGTATTTTCCTAAATGTGAAGACCATGCAGCTATTGTGAGAACAGATTATCACACTTTTATATGTTCTCAACTATTCTCACATTTACTTTCTACGTCACCCACTTTAGGGTTTACTAAGAGTCACACAATTCAGAGTGTAGATTAGCATTTCACTTAAAGAGCACTGGCAGTTTAACACTTGGATTCATAATGCTCTTCCATCTCACCAGGAGCCTGTTTTTAAACCTAACATCAATCTACAAACATAACAAGCAGGATTATACAGAAACACACATGCAGAACATTTTCATCATAACAGATGAGTGGCTCTCAGAGCAGACAAGAACCTATAGGGTATTCACTGCCATGACTCACTCGTCTCTTCAAAATGCTGTATGCTTTATACATGCAATTTTAAAATCTCACTGCTTCTTAGCACAAGTTAAGTTGCTCCCCCTGAATATATCATGTTCATTTCTACTCTAAGCCCTTGTTTTATGTTTTTTCTCCATAATGTTGGGCCTACATTTTCCTTCACACCTCCTTTATCTATCTTACCTATTTTGAAGGTACTAGTTGAGGTACCACTTCCACAATGCTTGGTTGATCCTGCCGACCCAGAGTTCACATTATTTATTTAGCAGTTCTTTCACCAACTAGAATATTTTTTTTTTGGAGCAGGTACTGTTATCTTACAAGAGGAAAAGAAACCCTGGCTTTGAACTCAGTACTAGGCAAATAATATGTCCTCAGTT
Source organism: Hylobates moloch (assembly GCF_009828535.3). Taxonomy (NCBI): domain Eukaryota; kingdom Metazoa; phylum Chordata; class Mammalia; order Primates; family Hylobatidae; genus Hylobates; species Hylobates moloch. Next base: position 127,265,191 of record NW_026652279.1, read on the forward strand.
TTGAGAAGGGTGTGGATATTGCCATTTCTTATTGTCAACACAACAAGCAAGGATGAGATGCATCCATTCAAGCTTTTACTTCTATTTGCCTTCATTTTAGTGCTATCCTGGGGAGTTGCAGTTCTAAGTCTCAGAATGCTAGTTGTTGGGTCTTGCCTTTAGTAAGAAGTTTCTGCACTTAAGGATGATATTGCTCTGTGAGTAGGCTCACTTTAATTTTCCGTGGCAAAGAATGAGAATTTTTTTTTCACTAGACAAACTGGGGCCATACACAACTTTTTTTTTTTTTTTTTTTTCTGACTATAGATGCAGAGACTTTTGTGTGCCACGATATAAACAATCCCTGGACTGTGACTGGTCCCATAAGGCTTGATCTGTCAGTTCACATCCCTTATCTAGCTTCTTGCTTAGGTAAACTGAAGTCCTCTTTGAAGGAAGCAAGGTAGAATGTGAAGGAAGGAATAAACAGCTCCACTCAATTTTCAGGCCTAAGATCATAACCCGCATCAAAAGCTAGAGAAAATGTTAAATGAATGACATTAAATTACCTTACAGTGATTACCAAATGAGTAATTTCCTTCCATATGGTTCTTCATGCACAGGTACCTCCTCAGGGAACTCTGAAAAAGAAGAAGTAGAAATAGCATGAGACAAGCAGCAGTCGTATTTCCAAAGGTAATAACATTCTTACTCTGTCACATGTCAAGTTGAAATATGAAAATGAAAAAGTTTAAAAATGTGATTTATTTAGATTTAAAACATTATTCAAGCCATAAAGACAACCATTATGATACAGACCAAACTGTACTTAAATATATTAAAAAAACTTGATTTAAAAATTTTACCCATGATTTTTCTGCTTTCATTGCCTTCATTTACCTGATTTTTCCTTCTTTTCCTATTCAATATCAAAATATTAGATGCACATGATAAAAAAATCAAAGTGCAAAAGTTTATAATGAAAAAGAATTTCTTATTTTATACCTAGTCTAGTATCCTGGTAAAACATATTAATTATCTAGATTTTTTTTATTTTAGAGGTTTATAAGGTCATGGTACTTAAAATATTATTACATCAATAATTCTAGATTTAACTATTGGTGTTCTGTAATGAAAAGAATATTCAACTTCTAATACCATTCAATAGTCCTCATTCAACTCACATTTTGATGGGCATCATTAAACTATGATACGATTTATTAATGGCTTTTGTGACAAGACATAAATTCTTAAAATGTGTTTTATTTTTCCATGAAATGTATATACCTCTTTTCTTAAAGAGCCCTGCAGTATGCTAAGATTACTTGTCACTGTCTTAGTTAACAAATATTCATTTAGTATCTGCCATATACCAGACACTGTTTTAGGTAAAGAGGATTCAGCAGAGAACAAAACAGAAAAACAGACCAACAAAAATGTCCCTGTCCTCAGGAGGCTTACAATCTGATATATCAGAATTATATATTATAATTACATATACATATACAATTAAAATAATTTAAAAAAGAGAGAGAGAGAGAGAAATGCAAACCAAAACCACAATGAGGTAACACCTCACACCAGTCAGAATAGCTATTATTAAAATGTCAGAAAGTAGCAGATGTTGGTGGGGTTGCAGAGAAAAGGGAAAGCTTATACCCTGCCGATGGGAATGTAAATTAGTGCAGCCACTCTAGAAAGCAGATTGGAGATTTTTCAAAGAACTTAAAAGAGAACCACCATTTGACTCAGCAATCCCATTACTGGATATATACACAAAGGAATATAAATTGTCCTACCTTAAGGACACAGGCACATGTATGTTCATTGCAGCACTGTTCACAAAAGCAAAGACATGGAATCTACTTAGATGCCCACCAATAATGGACTAGATAAAGAAAATGTGGTACATATGCACCATGGAATACCACGCAGCTATAAAAAAATGAGATCATAGCCTTTGCAGCAACCTGGATGGAGCTGGAGGTCATAATCCAAAGTGAATTAATGAAGCAAAGGAAAATTAAATACCATGTGTTCTCACTTATAACTGGGAGCTAAACATTGAGTACACATGAACACAAAAAAGGGAACAATAGACACTAGGGCTTGAATTCAAGGGTGGAGGGTTGGAGGAGGGTGAGGATTAAAAAACAACCTATTGGGTGTTATGCTGATTATCTGGGTAACAAAATTATCCGTACACGAAATCCTCAAACCCCCTTGACAGGTAATTTACCCCTGTAACAAACATGTACATGTACCCCCTGAACCTAAAAGTTGGAAAGAACAAATTGCTATATGAAAGTTTCCTTCATATGAATCTGTTTATTCTGCTGTTTTTGTAGCAGTGTCAAATTATTTTATTTGAATATTGATTAAAGAATAATGTGCCTTAACTATACTTTAAATTTTTCCACCTCACTGTCATATTCTACATAAAACAGAAAATTTTCCCCCATTCACAAGTGCCCTTAAACCACCTTTCCCAGGATGGATTCACTTTCTTCAGGATTATTGCTCAGATATCATATTTCTGAGTTAGAAGGAGTGTTTTCTGAATCCCTGTATATTTAGAGTCACGTTTTCCTGAACTCCCATATGTTTTCTTTCTCTATATCCTCAAGTAACTTCAGAAATAACATATGGAGTATAAGTTATTTGAGTACTTGATTGTTAAAGTTATCTTCATGTTGCTCTTATAATTAATTGACATTTTAATATAGATATTGAAACTCAAATCATCATTTTATCATAACTTACAAGGCTTTGCTTCATTATTTTTAAAATATTTTGTGTTAATAATGAGAAGCAGATTCCAGTCTGACTCTTTTCCGTTGCTGGTGACATTTTTTTGTTCAAGATTTTTAAATTCCCTTTTCAACCAGGGTATTCTAAAAGTTCTTGAGGATATGTCTTTGTGTGGGCTTAAAACTTTCTTTGCTCAACATTTGGTGAGGCTTTTCAATCTGTCTAGTTAGGTCTCTGTTTTCAGTTTTAGAAGACACTGTTTTAATTTTCCCTTTTGATCCATTTTGTCTGACCTTTCTTTCTGAAAATCCTTTTGGTGGGAATTGAACCTGCTGGATTGACTTTTTTCCCCCCATGTTCAGTTTTCTTTCACATTTTTTGTTTGTTTTACTGAGCTTTCCCTGATAACTTAAATTTTATCTTCTGATATTTATTTATAATTTTTATTTATTATATTTGTGATAGCTGATGGCTCTTTTCTCTGCTAGTTTCTTTTTCGTATCTTTTAAACATTTTAATTAGCATAATACCTTCTTTCTCGAATGACAGTTAGAATAGATTTTTTGTAAATATTCTCTCCATAATTTCCATTGATCCCAAGGCCCACTGCTTTATTTTGATCTTCCTTTTTAATAACTGTTAATTTTTTTGTATAAGTCCTTCATTGCAAATTTACATTTCATAAATGAATAAATAGGACAAGTGAATAGTTTGATGTAAGGGGTATGAGCTCCCTGATGAGTTATTGGATCTGTTTCCATGTTACATTTCCTCCGAAAAAGAAGGCTGAGAGGGAGATCTGGGGATTTAGGTGGAGCTTATGGGCTGAAATCTTCAACTTTAGGGAGCATGAGCACAGGCATTAGGCTGTGAAGGCAGGACTGTCTGAAGGTAAGCACTTCTATGCCTACCTGGGTCAATACCTGACCTTGGAGCCTTTATTGTCCAAAATCAGGGCACTCATTTTCTTTAGAGAAATCTTTCTTCATTCTTAACTCAGAAGAAAATCAGGCTCTCAGTCATTTTTTGGGTGTGAGGATCATCACATTTTTAGAGGGAAGTACTGAAAAGAGATGAGTAAAGGCTAGGGGTGTCTATGAACAGAAATTCCTGTTCCTCACCATTCTCAGTCTAGTCCTGGGTACTTACCAACTCCAGCACTGAGGTCAGGTCTTCTCTAGAGCACCCATCTTCACTGCAGACCCCTCATGCACTTACCCTAGGCTGCAGCTTCTGCTTCTCTGTCATAGGCATTGATACCTTGAATAGGGGTAAAGTCCAGTTCTGAGATCTATTAAAATCGCCTCAAGCATTCATGATCTTTTCTACTCCTTGTTTATGCTAATAGCTTTTTTCCTTTTTATAAATGTATAATGTCACATCAATGGCAGCTTAGTAAGAAGAAGGTATTATACAAGCAAATATGCTAAGTCTGCTATCTTGAACTGGAAACTTTGACCATTTTACTGTTTCTAGAATATTTGGAGTAGTGAAAATAATTGTTAAACTTCACATTATTCTCTTACCTTTTATAATTGAGCAACTTGGTATACATATATATGTATATAACGCTATACTATATACAAAAATTATGTATACATACATGCACACTTATATATAACTAATCCATGACATTATAGTTATTTATATATGTAATATGCCCAAGAGATACCAGATACTAATTCATTAAATTTACATATGTATAATTGGAACATGTAAGTGGCATTACATTTATTTCCCCATTCACACTTTAACTGAAGTAGTCTCATACCTTTTTGTGTTAATCATGTTTGTTTTTTTATGGTAATCTAGTGTTACGTTAGAGATCCTATGTTAAATTCCTATAAACAATTTTAAACTAGCTCATGCTAATTTAATGAGCTAGCTGTTCATTAAAATTTTGACTTGGTTATAGTGGTAGTATTATTCTATAAGGGAAACGAAGTGGTACATATTGACAAAAAGCAATCATTGTTTACAGATACTATTTGAAAAGTATAATTCAGAAATGACTGATTGTTTTTCTCTTCTATTTTCCTAATTCATTTAGGGGAAAAATATATTTTTTCCTATATATCTTTCTATAAAAAACTATTTTATATAAATTTTAGCCCATATAACCAAACTTAATTGAAAGACCATTATAATTATCAGGCCAAGCACCGTGGATCACACCTGTAATCCCAGCACTTTGGGAGGCTGAAGCGGGCAGATTACCTGAAGTCAGGAGTTGGAGACCAGCCTGGCCAACATGGTGAAACCCTGTCTCTACTAAAAATACAAAAATTAGCTGGGCGTGATGGGGGGTACCTGCAATCCTAATTCCAGCTACTCGGGAGGCTGTGGCAAAAGAAGAATTGCTTGAACCCGGGAGGCAGAAGTTGCAGTGACCCAAGATCGCATCACTGCACTCCAGCCTGGGTGACAGATCATATATATAGTTATTTTATGTGCAAATTTTCAAATAAAGACATTTATACTATGATACCATATATAAGTTCCAGAAAAGCCTCTTGTTTTATAGAACTGTGCCTAAAAAATTACAGAATTAGGAAAAATTTGTTTAGAGGGCAGACAGATCTAAATATATGCAAACATTAAAGAGTATTATCAAAAAATACAAGTTAATAAAATACTAACAAGTTTTAAAATATGAATTTAGCTTCAATTAAATAATTGCGAATATAAATAAAATCCTTAAAAAACTATAAAGAAGTCATATCCAGAATAGATAAAGATCTCCTACAAGTTAAAAATTAAAGGCAAGCAACTCAAGAAAAACAGATAAAATACTTGAACAAACATTTCATGAAAGGGGATATTAAAATGTACAATACACATATGAAATTATACCCAATTTTATTTAATTAACAAACATAAATTGAAACCAAAATGAAATACAACTGATGTGGTTACTGTAGCCTTGTAGTATCGTTTGAAGTCAGGTAGTGTGATGCCTCCAGCTTTGATCTTTCTGCTTAGGATTGTCTTAGCTATGTGGGCTCTTTTTTTCGTTCCATATTAACTTTAAGGTACTTTTTTCTAATTCTGTGAAGAATGTCAGTGGTAGTTTGATGGGAATAGCATTGAATCTAAAAGTTACTTTGGGCAGTATGGCCATTTTCATGATACTGATTCTTCCTATCCATGAGGATGGAATGTTTTTCCATTTGTTCATGTCCTCTTACTTTCTTGAACAGTGGTTTGTAGTTCTCCTTGAAGAGGTCCTTCACATCCCTTGTTAGCTGTATTCTTAGGTATTTTACTCTTTGTAGCAATTGTGAATGCGAGTTTACTCATGATTTGGCTCTCTGCTTGCCTATTGTTGGTGTAAAGGAATGCTTGTGATTTTTGCGCATTGATTTTGTATCCTGAGACTTTTCTAAAGTTGCTTATCAGTTTAAGGAGTTTGGAGGCTGAAATAATGGGGTTTTCTAAATATAAACTCGTGTAGTCTGCAAACAGAGACAATTTCACTTCCTATCTTTCTATCTGAATACACTTTATTTCTTTCTTTTGCCTGATTACCTTGGCCAGAACTTTCAATACTACGTTGAATAGGAGTGGTGAGAGAGGACATCCTTGTCTTGTACCAGTTTTCAAAGGGAATGCTTCCAACTTTTGCCCATTCAATATAATGTTGGCTGTGGGTTTGTCATAAGTGGCTGTTATTACTTTGAAATATGTTCCATCAATACCTAGATTATTGAGAGTTTTTAGCATGAAGAGATGTTGAATTTTATAAAAGGCCTTTTCTGCATCTATTGAGGTAGTCATCACATCCCTTGTTAGCTGTATTTCTAGCTATTTTATTCTCTTTGTAGCAATTTTGAATGGGAGTTCATTCATAATTTGACTCTCTGGTTGTCTATTGTTGGTGTAAAGGAATACTTGTGATTTTTGCACACTGATTTTGTATGCTGGGGCTTTGCTGAAGTTTCTTATCAGCTTTTGGAGTTTTTGGACTGAGACAATGGGGTTTTCTAAATATAGAATCATGCTGTTTCTGTTTGCCGTTTTCTACTACCATTGAGCATATATGCATTTTATTACCATGCAGTTCCATTCCTGGTTATGTTTTCAAGATAAACAATAACTAGTGCTCAAGTAGGAAGTCTTGACAGCACCATTTGTCATACATAGTTCATCTGAACTTTACCTGGTAATTGCGGTGACCATCTTTGTTAGCTAAATGACTTTATCCATGGGAGGAACAAATTTCTTATGTCTTTATTATAGATAGTTTTGCAACTTAGAGCGCGGTGCCCAGCTCACCAAAGTTAGGCTCCCACCCTTCCACAGAAACAGGGAGATAGGGTTGCTATCTCCCTTGATCTTTACATTTCAAAGGGATGGCTCCCAGGTCCTTGAGAAAGAAATTCTTGGGTATTAAAGCTGACAATAGGCCTACCTACTTTTCAAAAGAATGTATAGATATTACAAAAGGAGGAGAAAATAGTTACAGGTTTTCTAAAGAAAATGTTCTAAGGGGAAAAAAAAATGTGGGGATAAGTCTCTTCCTTTATTTTCAATAGGAAAAATTAAACCTCTCATTTTAAAATTTTAATTGTCTTTATAACATTTACATAGAAATTCTGTGTGTATGTTAAACCGTAATACAAAGCTTTATAAATGATAAAAATACAATGAGTGTTAAAAAACTTTGAGTCTGCTAGATTACAAAGTTTAAGGGCCAAATGATGGCTGAGAGCAACTCGCAATAAGCACTTCTAAAACACAGCACTTCAATAAATTAAGTAGCTAAAAATAAGGTTTACAAATATTTTCTCACATTTCGTAGGTTTCCTTCTATGCTGTTGATTGTTTCCTTTGTCTTGTAGAAGGTTTTTAATTTTATGTAGTTCTACTTCTTTATCTTTGGTTTTGTTGCCTGTGCTTTTGATATCATATCCAAAAAAATCATTGCCAAGAACAATTTCAAGGAGCTTTTTGCTGTTCTTTATTTTAAGAGTTTAATGGTTTAAGATACTACATTTAAACTTTGAATCTATTATGAGTTAATTTTTTTTAAGATACTGTAAGACAAAGGCTTAATTTCATTCTTTTGCATGTGGATATCTAGTTTTTCCAGCACCATTTGTTGAATAGACATTCCTTTCCCGATTGTGTATCCCCAACACCTTTGTCAAAGATTAGTTGACCTTATATGTGTGGGTTTATTTCTGGACTCTTTATTCTGTTTCATTGATCTATGTTTCTGTTTTCATGACACTACTATACTGTTTTGACTATGTTTGCTTTCTAATATAATTTGAAATCCAACAGTGTGATGCCTCCAGCTTTATTTTCTCAAAATTTCTTTGATTATTTATTTACTTTGTTGTTGTGGTTCCATAATGTTTAGTGTATTTTTCTATTTCTATGAAAAATGTCATTAGAATTTTCATATGGATTGCATTGAATCAATAGATTATGCAGTATGGGAATCTTAACAATACTAATTCTTTCAATTCATGTACATGGGATATCTTTCCTTTTATTTGTACGTTCTTCATCAGTTTTCAACGTACAGATCTTTTACCTCCTTGGTTAAATTCATTAAGTACTATATTCTTTTTCATGGTATTGTAAACAGGAGTGTTTTCTTAATTTCTTTTTCAGATAGTTTGCTGTTAGTGTACGGAAACACAACTGACTTTTGTGTGTTAATTTTGTATTCTGAAACTTTACCAATTTTTTTTATTACTTCTAACCGTTTTTTGAGTGGAATCTTTAGGGTTTCTACACATACAGTCATGTCTTCGTCAAACAGAGGCAACTTAAATTCTCCTTTTCATTTTTTATGCTTGCCTACTTGCCCTGGCTAGGTCTTCTAGTACCATACTGAATAGAAATGATAAGAGTTGGCACCCTGAAGAAAAGACTGAAGAAAAATTTTCAGTCTTTCGCTATTGATTATGATGTTAGCGGTGGGCTTGTTAGCGGTGACCTTTATTAGTGAAGTGGCTACTTGTCTGGAGTATATACCCTGGGGTTCCTCCTTGTGCGCCAGGAAAATTTAGGACATGGACACACACAAGGAGTTTAGGAGCAGAGGTTTAATAGGCAGAAGAGAAGAGGAAGAGAAACAGCTCTCTCCATAAAGAAAGGGGTCTACAAGTGGAAAAGGATTGGCTGGCAGCAAATGTGCCAGATTTTATAGTCCGGTTTGAGCAGGCGGTGTCTGATTTAGGTAAGGCTCACAGATTGGTATGACTTTTACGTAGTGCAAGGGGAAGGCTGGTCGCTCCATCCTAGTCTTATTATGCAAATTGGCTTTCCAGGTGATGGAAGCCATCTTGTCTGCTCTTCACTGCACACACGGCTGACAAAGAGTAAGGGAAGATGGAGCCTCCATCTTCAACATGATTGGCGCAGCTGCTGTCTGCAGCTCAATTTTACAGGCTGCTCTTCATTAGAGAGGAAGATAATTTGGGGCTGCTTTTCATTAAAATGAAAAGCCTTACCGAAGACTCCCATACCCTTACTATCGGCCTAATTGATTTCTTCTTAACTTCTGTATCATTACTTCGTGGTACCTTCCTTCTATACCTAATCTATGGAGAGTTTTAATATCCAAAGTGTATACGAAATGTACACAACTTTATAACAAGTAAACACATAACCTAATTTAAAAATAGACAAATCCTGAATAGGAATTTTTCCAAAGAAGACACACACATGCCCAACAGTCATAAAAAATAGTGCTAATCATCACTAATAATCAGAACAATGCAAATCAAAAACACAATGAGATATTACCTCACAGCTGTTAGGATGGCTGTTATCAACAAGACAAGTGAATACAAGTCTTGGCGAGGATGTAAAGAAAAGGGAACCCTTGTACAATGCTGATGGGGATGTAAATTGGTTCAGATATTATGGAAATCAGAATAGAAGCTCCTCAAATAATTAAAAATAGAACTACCATATTATTTATCACTCCTACTTTTGGGTATGGAGTCAAAGGAAATAAAATCAATACCTCAAGGAGATATCTGCATTCTCATGTTTATTGCAGCATTATTCATAATAGTCAAGATATACAAATAATCTAAGTGTCCACTGATGGATGAATGGATAAAGAAAAAATGGTACATATATATGAAGGAATATTATTTAACCATAATAAAGGAAGTAAATCCTGTCATTTGCCACAACATAGATGAACCCGGAGGATATTAGGCTCCATGAAATAAGCAAGACACCGAAAGAGAAATAACTGCATGATCTCACTTGAAATGTGAGGCATCTTGAAAAGTCAAACTCATAAAAGCTGAGGGAAGAAGAATGGTTGTTAGGGTTCAGGAGGGAGGGGAAAGGGGATATATTGGTCAAAGAATAAGAATTTTCAGTTGTAAGATAAACAAGTTCTGGGGATCTGATGTATAGCGTGGGTGGTGATGGATGTGTTAATTAATCTAATTGTGATAATCATTACACAATGTTTACCTATATCAAATATTTATATCATACATTATGAATATATTCAATTTTTAAATGTTAATTAAATATTTCAAAATAATAAAAAAGAAGTACCGAAGGTGACTGGAGAATCACCTTAGTACAAAAGAATAAGCTTGGCTGAGTGGAGTTCAGTATTCCTCCAATCTTTTTTTTTTTCTTTTTCTTTTTGAGACACAGTCTCGCTTTGTCGCCCTGGCTGGAGTGCAGTGGCACAATCTCAGCTCACTACAACCTCTGCCTCCCGGGTTTAAGTGATTCTTCTGCCTCAGCCTCCTGAGTAGCTGGGACTACGGGAGAGCACCACCACGTCTGGCTAATTTTTGTATTTTTAGTAGAGATGGGGTTTCTTCATATTAGCCGAGCTGGTCTTGAACTCCTGACCTTGTGATCTGCCTGCCTCGGCTTCCCAAAGTGCTGGGGTTACAGGCGTGAGCCACAGCACTCAGCCCGCCAATCTTTCTATGCTCAACTATGCTAGTGTTCTTTACATTGAGCTGCTAGTATTTGCTTGACCAAAACCAACCAACCAAATACAAGAATACATAAAACCATCATTAACTTTGTGACAAAAATTATATGGGAATCATAACCAAAAATAGTACTGTTTTATACTCAGAGCATTCCCCTATTTACCAGTCTCGTGAAAGTTAGTTTATGTCACAGATCTCATGTTGAAGCAGAAGAGGTTGTATTGTTCACAGTGACTGATTCACCATGAAGCTAATGAATTATTTTCAGGGAGCATGGCTTGAGGAGACACTTTCCAAGGCCCTGCTAGGAACTTCAGCTATGTAATTTCAGGAAACACAAATTTTCATAAATGTACAAAATTAAGATATTCTTCTTCTTTTTTTTATCTAAAGAGATTCCACAAATTGTATACTCTTGAGGCAACTCACAAACTAGATCCATTGCCAGATTGCCCCATTACTTTATTTTATTCAATAAGTAAAGGAACAGCCCAAGTTATATGGAGAATGAGAGGTGAATAAGGAAGCATAGTTTTTTCCTGTTTTAATCTCTTTATTAAAATAAAGCCTTAATCAAAAGACAGTGTAATTTTCATAAAACACTGACTAAAATGTTAGCTGTAAGTGTTTTCTCAAGGTTTATTCTAGAGTGTGTGAAAGTCAAGAAAAAAAGAAAAGAAATGGTTTAAAGCACTGATTAGAAATGAGAAGCCCTGTAAATGAAAATGGAAGGTTTAATGATTTTTGCCTTCGTTGTTAAACCCCTTATAATGCATATCATTAGAAAACGATTTAAATATCTGGTGAAGAGTCACAAGGGGGCAAATTCCAAAGGTGGTTTTGGACCCTTATTAAAAATGCAGTGAAATCGTAACTCTACATTAAAATAGCAATTAACTATGGTTAAAGGTGCCCTGAAGATATGCAATTACTTTTAAATTAATTCTGCAATTTAAGATATATATTTACTGTATCTATTTATCAGCTAATTGATAAGTTGCCAGTTAAATGAATGTGAAAGTCACCAGTAAGTAACATAGTGAACATTTTTTATTTATTTGAGGGTTTTATTGCTGGCTCTTGCAAATAATACTTATGATGACCATCTTCCTCATTACAGGAAAATGTAATAGTCTTAGAAACTAGATGAGAATAAGGTGGTTACTAGAGGGCATGTTCATTTATTGAGTTATTTACATTTATAATAGTTCATAAGAGCAATAATAATTCTCGTTGAAACAAAATAATTATTTTCACATTTTTAAAATAACTTGACTATAGTTATTTTATAATGTGCTGGAAAGGCAGGAAATAGAAATTTATAACAAATACTAAACACAGTTATATTTCAGAATGGCTTTTCCCCAAACTCTATTAACAGATTAGAAACATTTCATGATTGTTTAACGGAGGGTGGATTTCTATTAATCAAATCCTATTTTATACCAATTCCCATCATTAAAAGAGAAACCTATTTTTTCAGAAGGAAGAAATGCTGCTGGAAAGTTTAAATGATAAAATTAAGGGTAGAAAAATTTAAATATGTATTAGAGACAAAATGACAATTATACAGACATTTAAAAATCTTAATAATAAAACCATTTACAAAATGATTCTTAGGGGAAGTATATGCTACAAGATTTGAATTATTTACGGCAGGATTATTTATTTTCACTGATTTGAAAATTGTAGAGCATGTAATCCTTAACACTTTATCAACTTGGTTATTCCACTAGCCTCAAATTGTCATATTACTTATTACTCTCTACCTTGAGTGATAATATTGCTCTTTTTTCCCTTCTCCTCTGTCACTTGGCCTTGCTGAGCTTTTTTGAAACATCTTCACCTAGTAATATCTATAAATTCTGTCACAGTATTATTGAAGAGACACTCTTAAAGTAGAATACAAAAACATTTCAATTATTTGGCAATGGAGAAGAAGTTGATGGTTCACGTTTAGCTGAATCACATAAAAGAACAATTTGGTCTGTAAGAGATGACAGTAATAAGTCTCAAAAGGCTTGAAAAAACCTATAAAAAACCTATAATAGTTTAAAGGAATAATTACTTTAGATGAACATCTAATTTAATTCTCAAATTGTTTAAATATATAACTTTTTTAAGTAACTTTTAAGTTATGTTGGCAGATAAAATCAAAGGAGTTATGAGTTACAAATCTCAGTCTCTATCACTTTCAAACATTCTAAGACCTACAAGACATTATTTTAGAAATTACTTTAACATATATTTCTAAGGGGGACACAACAGAAGGAGGGGGTTTAGGGCATAAAACAGGACGATTTAGTGAAAGTCTACTTAATAAATGGTGAGAACCACCAAGAAAACCAATGTCAATTCTAACACTGGAATATAAATGAAAGAATATTACAGACAAAATCTGAACAGGTTATTTGTGGAACTAAAATGTTGTTAGATTGATATGAAAGTTTACAGGGCCAAGAGGAGTCAAGACCCATTATGGAAGAACAAGGTGAAAAGAATTGTTTTATCAGATTTCAGGATATAGTACACAAGTATTTCATTAAAATCCTGTAATACTGGCTATATAAAGAAGTAAATCAGTGACACAGAATGAGGAGAAATTAGAAACAGGTTTACAGGCATGAACGCTAGATTCACAATGAAGTTGTCTTTTCAACACAAAGGGAAATGAATGGACTAATAAAAGAGAATAACTTCATGACATCTGTATAGTGAGAGAAGTTCTAAAATGACAAAAAGGAGAAAACATAAAGAAAACGATTGATAATTATGAATGCATCAAATCTAAGAACTTCTGCTCATGAAAAAAAGCATTAAAAAATGTAATGTTAGCAATAAGGTGGCTGAAATGTCACTCACAACAACTGACAAGGGGCTCATATCCAAACTACATACAGTATCCCTAAAAATAAGTCATTGACACACAACCAATAGTTTAAAAAACAGTTCAACTCCTTTCGCTCAATATTATTCTTCAATATTCATGTTGCTTGCAGTTGGTGTTTTTTTAAAATTTTGATTATTTGAATAAACAATAACATAATTATTCATTCTATGGGTGATAGGTATTTGAATAGTTTTTCCATTTGGGGTAATCCAAAACAATTCTATGAGTATTCTTGAATCATATATTTTGGTCTATATAAGCACATGTTTCTGGAAGGTATATAGCTAGAAAGGAATTGCCAGGTCATAGGGTACAGAGATATTTTACCTGACCAACACTGAAGATAAAGCATTCTGACACTTGCTAAAATAGTAAGACTATTCAAGACAATTGCCACTTGCTACTCTTACCTGATATAATTTTTCCTAAGGGCAGATAAAGAACTTAGACATCAAGGCAATGAGAGGGGAAGCTTGGTCAGATATCAAGGATGATCAGATATCAAAGTTGGTCAGATAGGGACAGTGGCAGGATTCTCGCTAAACTGATTTGCAAGACTCTTGGTAAAGGTAGGCTAAGGTTGAGGCCTGGTCAAAGAAAACTAGTAGGAGCCTGACCAAATTTTGGTCAAGGACTGTGTAAACAGATAATGTCAACTTTTACAAACGTGAATATGTGTCAGTTAACACTATTCTCTAGCAGTGTGTGGAAACTTATTTTGCTCAGCAAACTTGCCAACAGTCAAGCTTTTCAGTATTTTGCTTGTGGGTATCTAATGGTATTTTACTGTGATTTTCTTTTATTTTTTTGTTTTCTTTTTGTTGATGAATAATGAGAGAGGATACATTTTCATGTTTATGGGCCATTTGGATTTCCGTTTTTAGAATATGTGGATTTGACTTGTTTTCTAACCTATTAGTTGTATGTTTGTCAATGATTTATTTTTAAGGATTCTGTATGTAGTTTCGATATGAGCCCCTTGTCAGTTGTTGTGAATGACATTTCAGCTACCCTGCTGCTAACTTGAGCATCTGTGAATTTTGGTATCTGAGGGGGTCCTGGGACCAATTCCCCACAGATATGGAAGGGCAACCCTATTTCTTTTTTTTTTTTTTTTTTTTTTTTTGAGACGGAGTCTCGCTCTGTCGCCCAGCTGGAGTGCAGTGGCGCAATCTCGGCTCACTGCAAGCTCCGCCTCCCGGGTTCACGCCATTCTCCTGCCTCAGCTTCTCCGAGTAGCTGGGACTACAGGCGCCCGCCACCACGCCCGGCTAATTTTTTTTTGTATTTTTAGTAGAGACGGGGTTTCACCGTGGTCTCGATCTCCTGACCTCATGATCCGCCCGCCTCGGCCTCCCAAAGTGCTGGGATTACAAGCGTGAGCCACCGCGCCCGGCCCCCTATTTCTTATTGAATTTACTAACTCTGGAAATTATTTTACTAATTTTTCTTAGATGTTTATTTTCTACAGTGAATCTCATAGTGTATTTTTTACATCATCATGCAAACTAATTGCTACAATGCAAACATTAGCTGTGAAATTGTTATTTTATCTCTATGTTATATTTGAAATTTTGCCATGGAGTGCTTTATTTTAGTGGCAGTTTAGGTTGTTATATTCATCATGTAAAAAAAGTTTAATGTTTTAAAGTGTTTAACTCATTTCTCAAAATAAAACCTTTGGATGGACTAATTGATATTTTTACTCTTATTACCCTACATCCTCCAAAACTGATATGGGTTTGAGAGTCCTTTGAAGTTGGCCTTTAGTACTATCTTTTATAGTTTGTCCCAGAAGGTGGAGGAATATCTTGAAAATGGGGAACATGCAGATTTTAAAAAAAATTACATGAAGTTCAATACAACAGTTAAAATAATTCTAAAGCAAAATGATTTTTTAAAAAATGTATTATTGGAATGATGAACAATACATAATCAACTATAGACTACTGATATTTTACTTACTTTTAATATAGATAATATAAATAATTTCACAAAAATTTAAAACAACCTATAAGAAAAATCCTAATTTAAGTGTTTCAAAAATTCAGCCAGTATACACCAAATTAATGCTTTTATTAATTTATTATTAGAATAGAACTAATGTATTTAGTAACATTTATATTCAGATTCCAAACATCCGGTAAATCATTCAAATTCCAGGTGTATATCTCACATCTATCACTAGATTCTTAGTGTCATACTGTCAAATTCCAAAAGGCAGTCCTTGAATTAAATACTCCAGTTCAAGCTTTAACATAGGAATGAAAGTTGATCTAACTTGACAGTTCTCTAGAAATAATCATTCTGACATGTCAAAGATGGTACATGCCTGGATCTCTACATTATTCAAAAATGATGGAATCTAGAGAAAAGAAAAGAAATGACAGAAAGTCCTACACCCAAGAATTAAATACTTTAAATGGGGAAAATGGTATAATTTATATGGAGTTAGGCATGGGGGATGAGCGTATAACAGTATATTTCATTATATCTTTTCAACCTTGTTCTCAACTTTTTCCCACATTCATTGAACTTTCAAACTTGGAAGACTATTGAAAAAGATGGATAAGGCAAACTTTTGGCATTTAACAATAGTAGTCAGTGATATTTTTCTAGGTGAAGTTTTGGTATATAATAAATAACAAGTGTACAAATATACTAGAAAAAGTTAATCATCTTGTATCTAAAATTTTACATCAATTGCTCCCTTTTTGTAATCTTACCATTGTAATTTGGCTGAAGATCTTTTCAGCAGCTACTGATAATGCTCTAGTTGACTATCTGTCTTGTTTGATTATTGATGTCAGCGATGGATTAAAACTACTGAATATTTCCCCCATTTCTACCCATTCTATAACAGCAATAACTAAATCCAATTTGATAATACAAAATAGTAGCCTAAAGGTTTTTATTCATCCAAAATATAATTAATGATTTTTTTATACTATATCATCCAAATGAAGACCTAATCTGCAAGAATCACTTCTAGAGTTGATGTGGTAGTTCGGATACCTTTGCCCAACACAGCCTTAGATCTCTACAAGTGAGTCCACCACAATGGCACTACAGTCAGCCTATGAATAACAAACCAGCTGAGCTGAGTCAGCTGGGTCATCTATTGCTCCCTGCTCACAGAGGAAAGCTGGAAGTGATAGATAGCTCCATTAACTCTGCCTGACTAATGCACACTTGGGGAACACCAAATTGGAAACTTTTTTTTTTTTTTTAATCATTCTGAGACAAACTGCAGGGATGCAGTTGGTTTACTCTCCACTCAATAAGGAAAATTGTTGGGAAAATGAATAATAGCTGTAGAAAGCAGTGAATATTTAAATCATAAAATAATATTTGTCTTTTAATTAACACATTTCAGTCCAGACTGTCAAAATATTTTTTCAGCATTATTTACAAATATCTGAGAAAACTTTGACATTCAGCCTATCAATACAAACATTAAACATTTTTAGCTTAAACAGAATAGCAATTCTCATGAAATGAATATGTACATAGCTGGCATATTATAAGTCCCATTATACAATGGGGCAATATTTATGAGATTATTTTGTAGACCAGGACTTAAGTACAATTTTGCTATAGAGTCACAACTGTGTTTTTTTAATATGCTTTATGAAACATTCAAAGGAATTATTTCTTTTTAAATTCAACGAGAGAAAATAAAATGTGAGGGCTAGGTAAACTAATTCCTTAAGTTCTTTACAACAATTTTTTTTAGGAATTGTTAGTTAATAAATAGGCTCAGGAGAAAAGCACAGGCAATGATGCTTCCCTACCCTTGGCCAGTATGAAAAAGAGTTATTTACAAGAGCCTGATAGAAGAAATTGATAAGCTTCTAATGCTGTGATTCCTTCTTTTTTTCACATTAGCAGCCCTATGAAAATTGTATAAAGCACTTCAGAAGTTAACAATGGTAATGGAGGAGAAAACAAAGTTCAAGGCGATTGTAAAAATGGAGGGAAAATGGAGTCATTTCAAATTCACTGTTTTTCTGTTAGATATCATTGTAACTAGAATAAACAATTCTTTTTTAAATATTTAAAATAGCTGTATCTTCAGGAAAAGTTCAATGTTTTCTTTGTAGATTTGAGTACCTGTTAAGGTAGTCAGAATTCAAAGATTAATACTTTCATCATCTATGACCTTAAGGGAGGAAGAAAAAATATATAAATTAAAAATTACAAAATAACATGTGTCCACTCAACCTCTATTATTGAATACCCACCATACCTCAAGCACTATGATTGGCCCTTTCACATAATAAAGAGAAAAGGTAGATACAAGCCTTCATGGAGTTTAGGTATAAATTAAATGATCACATAGAAAAATATAACATGTCAAAGTGATAAGAACCATGAAGAAAAGAGACATACTGCTAAGGAAGATTTAGTAATCTGGGTCAAAAAAAGCTTTCCTGAGAACAAAACAATTGAGTTGATATGATTGAAGTGAGTGAGAACTTATTGAATGAAAAATATAAGAAGCATGCTCCAGGCAAAAGAAACACCATGTAGTAGGAGGAGACATGGCATATGTGATGAACAGAAGCCAGTGTGACTGGAGCTCTGAGAAATTGGGGGAGAGTAGTCCAAGCGAGGCCAGAGAGATCAGAATAAAACAGCTCAAACAAGGCAGAATACACCACTTTACAAATAGTAACCTTTCTTTTGGATCATAAAAAGCAGGAAAATTTTAAGCAGGGGCTAACTTGTTTAGATTAGGAGATTCTTAGAACTATCATTGTGTCTGAAGTGTAGAGACAAGATAAAAGGACAGGCAAGACTGATGAGGAGTCTATGGAAATAGTTTATGAAAAAATGATGGTATTAAATAGATTAAAATGGCTGGGCACAGTGGCTCACACCTGTAATCCCAGCACTTTGGGAGGCGAGGCAGGCAGATTCTGAGGTCAGAGATTGAGACCATTCTGGCCAATAGGGTGAAACCCCGTCTCTACCAAAAATACAAAAATTAGCTGGGCATGGTAGCACGAACTTGTAATCCCAGCTACTTGGGAGACTGCGGCAGGAGAATCGCTTGCAACTGGAGGTGGAGGTTGCAGTGAGCTGAGATCACGCCACTGCACTCCAGCCTGGGCAACAGAGGAAGACTCTGTTTCACACACACACAAAAAGATTAAAACACAGGATGACAGGATGTCAGTGAGAGGAAGGGAAGTGAATGAAATCAAGAGATATTTGTTATGTAAAAACAACAAGATTTGGTGATAGATTAGAATAGGAAGGCGCTGAGAGAGGGAGAAATCAGTTAACATTCACATTTCTGACTTGTGAAGCTAGATGGACAATGGTCCTGTTCACTGAGATACAAATAACTGGAATAAAACCTGTTTGGGGAAGTGACAAGGAAAAGGGAGATTGTTAGGTCCTTTCTGGACTTGTAGAATTTGTGGTACCTTTGAAGCATGCAAGTGGAAAAATGTCAGAGACGTTCAAACCCAGAGGGACTCCATTGTGAGTGAGGGCTAGGAAAATGAGGCTGAGGCTTGCTGGGCTGCATTCCCAGAAAATGAGGCATTCCTAGCCTCTAGATGTTCACGGTTAAGGGAACAAATTCATAATGTTTACTAAAACAGACCCAGACTTGGGAGTGTCCAGATATCCCGACATCTGGAGAACAAAGGCACTCCTAATTTTGCTTTAAAGATAATAATATCAATTCTTGCAAAATACAGTAACTAAGAAAATTAATCCTTTATTACAAACCCTTGTAGCAGAGCACGTCTCCCCAAGATCTATTTTTATCCTATAGATATATATACAAGCATTGTACCTAGGGTGGATGTGTTCCTCCTCTTATTTTCAGGAATGCCCTACTCTGTCTATGGAGTATCTGTCCTTTGACCACTTTACTTTCTTAATAAACTTGCTTTTACTTTGCACTGCAAACTCTCTCTGAATTCTCTCTTGCAGGGGATCGAAGAACCCTCTCTTGGGGTCTGGATCGGGATTTTTTCCGGTAACAGAAATGTCAAGAAGGTGATTGGACATGTTATCTTATAGATTAGGTATAAAGCAACTTGATAAATAGCATAGAGAACATGGAAGAAATTACCAGCGGAAGAATATAGATTGAGAAGACATTCTAGGAAGAAACTTTTGGTATTACCAGTATTTAAAGACAGCATACAGAAGTACAAACCTCCAAATGAGGTTATCAGTCAAAAATTCGTTTCCAAAAAATGACATTAGCAGAATAGGAGGGTGTAGACTCATAGTTGTAGAATCTCATGGCTCCATGCAGGATCTTTCTATAAAGTAGAGTAATGTTAAAGAATAATGCTCAATAGTGGCCAAATAATATAAGCACAAAGTATAAACATTGGGTATATGATTGTATTGACTAGCACAAATTTGTCTATAATATAGCATATTGAAATGATGATCAGAATCTTCA
Source organism: Hylobates moloch (assembly GCF_009828535.3). Lineage (NCBI taxonomy): Eukaryota > Metazoa > Chordata > Mammalia > Primates > Hylobatidae > Hylobates > Hylobates moloch. The sequence continues at coordinate 127,285,184 of NW_026652279.1, forward strand.
AGTCAGAGGCAAAGTTGAATTCCCAAAGTGGAAAAATAATGAAGCAATAGTATAGAGTTCATGAGAGGGATGAGGGAATGAATTTGAGATGCAGGTACAGATTGATGTTATAAAAGTCAAAGGACAGGGCTTTAGTTTTACAAAAGGCAGGGAAAAGAGGATTGAGATGGTTGTAGATAGGTTTAACTGTTAACAGGAAATTTAGAGCACTCTTATCTGACATCTAATTTCTCTGAAATACTTGTCAGATCAGCTTCTGGGAAGCTGAGTGTTACTTAGAGAAACCATTGATTTCCCAAGATGTTCCAATCCTTCCAATAGATACATGAGCATGTGGCTGATGTCCTTACTGACACTTGCTAGAGTTGCTGCAATTTTTAACGTTTTATCCACTCTTACATACGATAGGAGTTTTTGGATATTCATGTTTTGTGGGGAACTGGGAGATTCATAGGTTTAAATTAGATAAATAATATGTTACATTGCAAAGCATGAAAGAGTATGTTTGGAAGATAAATGTAATAAATACAGTACTGAAAAGAGTTTGAGCAAAGGGCTGTGGAAGCATAGTACAGGGGACAGTTAACATGGCTAAAAATTGGTGAAAGCTTCATGGAAACAATTTGTCAACTGGGTCTAGAAGGATGAAAAGTGATGATCTTATGGTGTTAAGGAAAGGGGTCCTGATCCAGACCCCAAGAGAGGGTTATTGTGTCTCATGCAAGAAAGAATTCACGGTGAGTTCATAAAGTGAAAGCAAGTTTATTAAGAAAGAAAAATAAAAGAATGGCTACTCCATTAGAGCAGCCCCGAGGGCTGCTGCTTGCCCATTTTTATGGTTATTTCTTGATGATATGCTAAACAAGGGGTGAATTATTCATGCCTTCCCTTTTTAGATCATATAAGATAACTTCCTGATGTTGCCATGGCATTTGTAAACTGTCATGGTGCTGATGGGAGTGTATCAGTGAGGATGACCAGAGGTCACTCTCGTGGCCATCTTGGTTTTGCTGGGTTTTGACTGGCTTTTTTACGGCGACCTATTTTATCAGCAACGTCTTTATGACCTGTATCTTGTGCTGACCTCCTATCTCATCTTGTGACTAAGAATGCCTTACCATCTGGGAATGCAGCCCAGTAGGTTTCAGGCTCAATTTACCTAGCTCCTAGTCAAGATGGAGTTACTGTGCTTCAGACGCCTCTGGCAATGGGGAAAGGAGAATGACATTCTTAGCAAAAGAAGCAGGGTTAAAAGAAGAAGGCACAAAAGTACATTTAAGAATTAAGTGTAGCTGGATTCAGCCGTGGGCCATGATTATCCTGTCCTGCTTTCATCTAAGGCATGCAGCCGGTCTGTGGCTCTGATTAGATGCCCTGACAGTAGACACTCTTCTCCTCACGATGAAATACCAGCATATTTAGCTTAGAGAATCAGTGAGAGAAATGTAGTTACCATACTTTTCTTTCTGGTTGGATAAACTTTACTCTCATTCCAAAAGAGAAATCGTCAGTTATTCTTATAGAAAAGTTAATAAGCTAAAGATGTTTTTTCATGGTTGTTCATAAAAATCAACACAGAAGGATAATGAGACAGATGTATTATTTGACATCACTTTTTGTTATTCTCACTTGTGGTATTATGCATTTCATAAGTGATGACTTCTGAAGAGTTAAAAAATTTAATCTATTTTGGCACTGTAGTTAATGACATTAGAAAATTGATATTAATTACCAAAGTGAATATTACTAATAATAAGCTAATATTCTCATATTTAATTGTCAATGAAAGGATTAATGGCCACAGTCTAATTCATTCTTTTGCTACTAAGCTTAATGTTATTATGTCAATTTTTATAACTATGCTTATTTTTCTTAGAACTTTTAATATATCAACAATGTGTTTATTGGGATGTTCTACAGCATATAGTTTGTGCTGATTTGAATAAATGATTTCAAATAACATAATTCAATGCTCTCATTATTCATAGCATAAGTGTTTTGTTGTATTCTATATTTACAGATATGCATCATGTTGACAACGTGTGTTCAAACATTGAATTGCATAATGATACGAAATCTGACATGGCATTAGCACTCTAACAAATTTTTGCTTCAAGACTAATAAAGAAATAAGGTTCACTATATTAACAGCTATAATATCATTTAAATTACCCAAACTATATAACGCCTAGCTATTTCGGAGATTTTTTTTACCACCTTAATTTTCAAAGGAACTTGATTTTGTTACTCTTTTGTTTGTTTAAAATATTAATATATGTTATTTATATTTTTAAATATATAAATTCTTAAATATTTAAATTTTTATAGGGTGCATATTATTACCTAAACTGTTAAAAATATTACTACTATAATGTAGTAGTAATCTGTAAGTGCATATTACTACTAAGCTGTTACAAAAATATATTTTTAACATGGTTTTTGTCTCTCTTTATTCAATACTCAGTGTTCAGTAACTAAAGGACAGCTTGTCTCAAAATAGATACTTCGGGAACATTTATGGTTAAACGTGTAATTTGTTAATTATTTTTATTTATCTTAAGACAGATTTCATACTATTTTTTTATGTTCTCTTTCTCCCGGCACTACACTTTAGACAAGTTGTTTTCCATATATTTTCATTAAGGCCAAAAAAAGAAGAAAACCAACCCTTAATTTTTGAATGATATGAAAATATTATCATTATATAGTTTATCTGGAGCATTTGGCTATACATATGGGACTCCATAGTTAAAACTGGATTAAGTCATAAGAACATTTACTGTTTGCTTAATTTCCAAAGTTGGTGGCTAAGTTATTTATTCCGTGACTTAAAGAAACCATTGATTTCCCAAGATATTCCCATCCTTCCAATAGATACGTGAGCACGTGGGTGATGTCCTTATTGACATTTGCTAAGGAGTTGCTGCAACTTTAGCATTTTATCCACTCTTACCTCTCTAAGCAAGAGTAGCAGTTGCAAATTAATTTTTTAAAGACTTTTTCTTTTGTGTACTTTTGCTGGTTTATCAGAAAATAAAAAAATTTCCAAGGTGCCTAGGAAGTCTTCCTCACTCTCACATCCCATTGGCTAGACTCGAGTCACATAGTACGATTGTAATTTTGTGTCAACCTGACTAAATCAGATATTTGGCTACAATCTACTGAGAGCCTGAATAGAACAAAAAGCAGAAGAAGGATGAATTTGCTTCTTTTTTTGTTTTGTTTTCGCCCAGATGCATAAGCTGTGACCATCACCTTCTGCCCTCAGACTGGAACTTAAATACTAAGCTTTCCTGGTTCTCAAGTTCTCTGACTTATACTGAATCATTTCAGTGGCTTTCATGAGTCTTCAGCTTGCAGATGGTGAATCATGAGACTTCTAGGCTTGTGTAATCAGTTAATTTATCTCCCTGTCTTTCTCTCTTCCCCCTCTGTAATTCCTGTTTCTTTCAACTCTTATTAGGTTAGAGAACCAATTCCAGAAACCCCAGAACCTATTCAGAGAATTCAAACCTAAAACTCTGTTTCTCTGTAATGGCGCCCTTACCCCATCCCAAAGCAATTGCAATGCAAGACAATTCCGCTTTTCCTCATGACATGCCCCTACCACCACTCTTTGCTTCTAGACCTATTATTAGACATAAAGTCCCAGCAGGCCCTTAAAGGTGAAGTACAAAGTATGACCCATGTAGAGGTATGCTATGCACCAAAGAAATTATTTGAGTTTTATAATTTATACTGAAAAATGTGGGGAGCATGTGTGTAAATGGATACTAAGGGTGTGGGAAAATGGTAGAAGGAAAATAAAGTTAGATAAGGCTTAACTTATTGATATGCATTCACTGAGCAGAGATTTTTCATTTAATATTGCATATCTAAAAGTTAGAAATGACGCTCACAATCTACTTCTTTGGTTGGCCAAATACAGATCAGAAGGTAGCCCACAGTGAGAAAATTGGAAATTCTGGAAATGCTTTGGTTCAATATAGAGAAAGGGATTCAAAGGCTTAGAGAGATTCAAATGTTAGAGTGGTTTGTCATTTAACTCATGTTCACACACACCTGGTGAGCCCCAGCACCTTTGAAGAGTTCTGTGATCACTGTAGATTTCTGTAGGTCTAATCTCACAATGGGATCTGCAGTCAGTGAATTAGAAAACCTAAATGCAATGGGAATAATTTAATCATAGGTGGCAGGGGCCAAATGGTGGCATTCAACTTCCAAAAACAAGATGGGTGTGGCTACTATAATAGCACAGTCAAAGCAGCTTCAGAATAATCTGACTCATGCAGACCTATGTTATTGCTGACTTGATCATGGTGCTCCTAGAAGTGAAATAGCCTACTATAGCCTACTACATTTCACTTGATCTGTATAAGCAGAAAACTTTTAGGTCAAGTGAACAAAAATCTAGCCCGAATCTAAAAAACTGAGTAATGGTCCCTCAATCAATTCCCAGACATGAGCCCATGTTTAGATGAATTTTCAGACCCTTTCCCTTTATTCAAGGGGAAAGTTGGGTTCTCCTGAAGAAGGACCCTGATACACAACCGAAAATTTATACTGTTAATCTCTCTCTCAGATTTTCTCATAGGAGGCTGTGGCTTTTTATGAGGGTAACTTTGCACTGGGGAGAAGAAAATAATCAGAACTTTTAGGGATTATTGAACATCAGCTCTAAACTTACACTAATTTCAGCAGATCCAAAACATCACTGTGACCAAACACTGAGCATATGGGCTTATGGGGTTCAAGTGATCAATTCAGTTTTAGCCGAGGTTCATCTTACAGCAGGCCCAGTGTATTTATGAGTCCATCCTGTAGTTATTTTCTCATTTCTGGGATGCATAATTGGAATAGATATATTCAGCAGCTGGGAAAATTCCCACATTACCTCCTGGACCTGTGGAGTAAGGGCTATTATGGTGGGAAAGGCCAAATGGAAGCCACTAGAATTACCTCTAACTAGGAAAATAGTAAATCAAAGAAATATCATTCCTGGAAGGATGCTGAGTTTAATGCCACCATCAAGGACTTGAAGGATGCAGGAGTGGTGATTCCTACATCTCCATCCAAACTAGCATATTTGGCCTGTGCAAAAGACAGATGGAATTTGAAGAATGATGGTGGATTATCATAAGCTTAATCAGGTGATGATTCCAATTGCAGCTGCTGTACCAGATGTGGTTTCTTTTCTTGAGCAAATTAACCCATCCTTTCATTCCTGGTATTCAGCTATTGGCCTGGAACATGTTTTTTTCTTCATTCCTGTTCATAAGGCCCACCAAAAGCAGTTTGCTTTTAACTAGAAAGAAATTCATCTTTACTGTCCTACCTCTCAGGTATATCAACCCTTAAGCCCCATGCCATAATGTAGTTCATAGGGATCTTAGTCACCTTTTACTTCCACATTATACCACAGTGGTCCATAGCATTAATGATACTATGTTGATCAGTCCTAGTGAGCAAAAAGTAGCAACTATTCTACACTTATTAGTAAGATATTTGAATACCAGAGGGTGGGAATTAAATCTGACTAAAATTCAGGCGCCTTCTGTCTCAGTGAAATTTCCAAGGGTCCAGTGGTGTAGGGTGAGATGATATATCCCTTTCAAAGTGAATGATAAACAGTTACATCTGGCTCCTCTTGCAACCAAAAAGAGGAAAAAGTGCAATGGCTAGTTGTCTTCTTTGGAATTTGGAGGAAACATACTCCTTCATTTGGGTGTGTCATTACATCCAATTTACTGAGTCTTCCCCAAAGTTGCTAGTTTTGAGCTGGGACCAAGAGAAAGAGAAGGCTCTGCAATGAGTCCAGTCTGCTGTGAAAGCCACTGTGTCACTTAAGCCATAAGATCCAACAAATCCAATGGCGGTTGAAGTGTCAGTGGCAGATAAGGATGCTGTTTGGAGCCTTTGACAAGCCTTTATTGGTGAATCATAACACCGGCTCTTAGGATTTTGTAGCAAAATCCTGCTAAAGTATAACTAATTTTCTTTTGAGAAACAACTCTTGACCTGCTACTGGGATTTAGTGGAAACAACACTTAACCATGGGCTACTGGGTGAGTTACCATACAACCTGAGCTACCCATCATGAGCTGGGTCTTATCTGATCCATCAAGCCATAAAGTTGGGCATGCACAGCAGAACTCCGTTGTCAAATGGAAGTGGTATATATGTTGGGCCTGAGATAGCACTAAAGGCACGTGTAATTTATATTAAATGTAAAAGGAAATCCTCCCCTGTGGACAGAATTTTGGGCAGTGCACCTTGTTGTTCACTTTGCCTGGAAGAAGAAATGGACAGACATGTGATTATAAACCACTCCATGGGCTATGGCCAGTGGTTTGGATGGATGTTCAGGGAATTGGAAAGTACATAATTGGAAAATTAGTACCAAGGAAAAGTGAAGAAGAAACATGTGGATAGTCCTTTTTGAATGGGCAAAAAATGTGAAGATGCATGTGTCCCATGACAAGTTCCCACCAATAGATGATCTCAATGAAGAGGATTTTAATAATTAAGTGATAATTAAGGATGAGCGATTTTGTGGGCACCAGTCAGCCCTTTTCCCTAGCAACCCTTGTCATCACCCAATGAGCTCATGAATAAATCAGCCATGGTGCCAGTGATGAAAGTTATAAGTGGGCTTAGCAACATGGACTTCCACTCACTAAGGCTGACCTGGTTACAGCCACACAAAGTGCCTAATCTGCCAGCAGCAGAGACCAACACTGAGTCTCTTGTGTGGAACTGTTCACTTGATAGATCAACCAGCTACCCGGTGGCAGGTTGATTACACTAAACCACTTCCATCATGGAAGGGGCAGTATTTTGTTCTTACTGGAATTGACACTTTGAATATGGATTTGCCTTTCCTGCACACAATGCTTCTGCCAAAACCACCATCCGTGGGTTTATAGAATACCTTTTTTCGTGTCATTGCATTCCACACAATACTGTCATAAAGGAACTCATTTCACAGCAAAAAAAGGAAGAGTGACAGTGGGTAGAATGTTCAGTTAATGATTCTTTTTATTTCACAAAAATATATCATTATTATCCTGTGCAAGGCCTCTCTTTTTATTCCTTCATTCATTCATTCATTCACTCATTCGTCCATTCATTCTATGCTCTCTTTATCTCACTTTCCCATTCTCCTTGTCACATCATTGGCTGTCATTCCAATGTGTCTGATATTTATCTTTTATTTGTATGTATTCTAGTAAAATATACTTTGAGTAAATGTTCTTTTAAAGTTTATTCAATGACAAAAGTGTTTTTTTAAAACTAAGCATTATATTTTATAGAATTTGTTCATATTTTATCTTTACATATAGAGAGATGTTTCTGTTTTTTTATTTTTTATTTTTTGCTCAATAACAGTATAATGCATCCAGCACATTTTGATTATTCTTTCCTACAGTGACATGTAGATAGCCTCCAACTCACTTCTATATTAAACTATACTGCAATGAACATATTTTAAAATGTCCTTATGGATCTGTCTAAAAATTTCTCTAGATTATTTATAACCAGAAGCAGAAATCTATGACTGTTAGGTAATGGGGTATTTCAGTTATCAGACAGTTTGGTTTACATGTATTATTAGAAATATACCTTAATTTCTGTTAAAATCTTGCCCAAAACTTGGCAATCTGATGGATATAAAGAAATTTATTATTGCATTTTAATTTTTATTTTCTAGTTAATAATGATTTTGAGCATATTCTCAACAATATTTTTCTTAGTCTTTTGTGTTTCCTCTTCTGTGATGACTTTTGCCCATTTTCTTAATATTTCTGTCTCTTTTGGTATCACAATTGTAGCAAGATTTTTGAGTACATTCTAGATATTGCTGTTGTCAGTTTTCGAAATTACAAATATCTTTATCATCTCTCTCTCATCTTTATTCATGGTGTTGTTTCTAGATATCAACTTCATTGAAATATAAATTGGATACAATACACCCATTTTAAGTATACAGTTTGATAAGTTTTGAAAATGTGCTCACCTTTTATAAATGTGCTCGAATTATAACAAGAATCAAGACTCCATTAAATACTTTTTAACACAAATTCTGAATTTTAACGTAATACAGTCTAATACTTTGCCCCACTTTTGTGTTTGGAAATATTAAAAAATTCTTCCATTTTGGTCAACCATAAATATCTTCTTAAATAAACTTCTGTTAATAATTTCACCTCTCACATTTCAGGTTATTTTTATAAGCAGATTAGTTTTTTTTATTTTGTGGCTCACAATAAAAATAAAATTTTTGATGCAATTCTATTTTTGCAAAAGCATAATAATTACTGAAAAGGTGGTCCCAAAATAAGAAAAAAACAAACAAATGAAAATAAAACTCTTCCGTAAAGCCTAGCTCCAATATTATTTTTTAAAAATCTTCTTTTGTTTTAATGAATACTTAATAATTGTTCATATTTGTGGGATACAGTATGATGTTTCAATATATATATATACATTCTATAATAACCAAATCAAGTTTTAATCAACCTTAAGCTTACTTTTTATATGGTGTTAGGTTGTAGTCCATTTTTCATTTTTTGTGCATACACAAGCCAGGTTTTCTCATCATCAACTAAAGTCTATTTTTGATTTGATTGTGTTTCTTCCTATATATGTAGATTTCTGCATATGAGTGGTTCAGATTTTAAGCTCTTCAGATACTGTTCAATTCGTCTATATGCCAATACTTGCACAACTTGTAATTATATTTTTATTTACCTGGCTGTGTAATATGTCTTAATATTTGGTAAATAAAATTATTTTTCAAAATATATGTAGCTGTTAATTTTAGAATGAGTTATTGACTTCCTAAAAAATCTATGGACAATTTTGATTGGAATTGATTAAATTTTATGTATTATATTAGAAAGAATTGTCAGCTTTATACTATAAGTCGGACTATTTGAGAGCTAGGGATATCTACTTATTCAAAACTTCTGTTATGCTTAAATTTCATTTTATTTTACTTTTTTTTATTATTATTATACTTTAGGTTTTAGGGTACATGTGCACAATGTGCAGGTTTGTTACATATGTATCCATGTGCCATGTTGGTTTGCTGCACCCATTAACTCATCATTTAGCATTAGGTACATCTCCTAATGCTGTCCCTCCCCGCTCCCCCCACCCCACAACAGTCCCTGGAGTGTGATGTTCCCCTTCCTGTGTCCGTGAGTTCTCATTGTTCAATTCCCACCTATGAGTGAGAACATGCGGTGTTTGGTTTTTTGTCCTTGCAATAGTTTACTTAGAATGATATTTTCCAGTTTCATCCATGTCCCTACAAAGGACATGAACTCATCATTTTTTATGGCTGCATAGTATTCCATGGTGTATATGTGCCACATTTTCTTAATCCAGTCTATCGTTGTTGGACATTTGGGTTGGTTCCAACTCTTTGCTATTGTGAATAGTGCTGCAATAAACATACGTGTGCATGTGTCTTTATAGCAGCATAATTTATAGTCCTTTGGGTATATACCCAGTAATGGGATGGCTGGGTCAAATGATATTTCTAGTTCTAGATCCCTGAGGTATCGCCACACTGACTTCCACAATGGTTGAACTAGTTTACAGTCCCACCAACAGTGTAAAAGTGTTCCTATTTCTCCACATCCTCTCCAGCACCTGTTGTTTCCTGACTTTTTAATGATGGCCATTCTAACTGGTGTGAGATGGTATCTCATTGTGGTTTTGATTTGCATTTCTCTGATGGCCAGTAAAATTATTTTTCTATTTCTTCTAGTATATACTTCAATTCCTAGAAATATCAGTGGGTGTTGTTTTATTTTTATTTACTTTATTTCTGTTTTTGCGATTGCACATTATATCATTTAAAAATTATATTTTCTAATTAGTTATTGATTGTGTAGAAGAATTTTATTGATTTTTAAAGTTGATTTTGGATTCAAAAACTTCACTCAGTCTTTTTATACATTTTGATACTTTTTCTGTCGGCTGGGTTGATTTTTTCATGTAGGTGAACCTGACGTTTGCAAATAATAACAATTTTATCTTTTTTTAAGTTATCCTTATTTGTTTCCTTTATTTAATAAGACTAATCACACTTTTAGCAATGTGAGTTAAAATCAATCACTACAATGTTTGATTACTCTATTTTTCCCTGCCATTTCATAAGTTGTTGTTTTATTTGCTGTGAGACTATTTCTTACCTATATGTGCATGGTGATCCCTCCTTTTTTTATGTGACATTCTTTCCTCTGGTCCATTCTTCTGAATACTATTTTATCACTTTTTCATCTCAGCTTTTACTTTGTTAGTTTCTGACTAAGATAGTTTTCTATTCAGCCTTTTCATCCCTTTTTTAACAACTTTTCTTTATATTTTATTTCTTTTGACTGGATTTCATTTTATACTTTATTTTCTCTCATCATAAAAATGCTGTAGTACAATTCTTTTTCAAGTTTTGTTAACCATTTTATGACCTGTATCTCACACAGTGCTTACATAACACATGGTGATAATAAATGGTTTTAATGCCTAATGGACTAAATAAATGTTGAAATAAAATATTTTATTTAACATTTATGTGCATTCAAAAATAATAATTATACCCTACCAGGCCTAGGTACTGCATAATCCCTTTTCCGCTCACCACAAATAACCATATACTCACATATCAATGAACAGAACCATTTACAGAAACATCACATGGTCTGTTTTAAGGTAAGCTATAGATACGAAGAAGATGAAATTACGGTCATGCTTTTGGGGGTATACTATTAAATAGGGACAACTAATTATTTCAGAATTATGGAATGGAGTGGTAAAATAAGGGTAAATTAAAATTAAAATTTATAGTTAAATCACAGGGTACACATGGATATATTTCAAGATGCTGTTTCCTGGGTCTCTTATTAATTAATTTTGTTCAGTTGTCCTCTCTCTGAGCGTGTGTCTCTCTCCCCCAGAATTATTTTATGCTTTTCTGAAATCCTTTGTTTCTACAAGCCAAAAGCAATCTAATAATTTTTTTTTTCAGATATCAAGAAGTAAGGAATTGCTTAGTTGGACTATCCACAGACATAAAATTAGAATGTTTTTCATGTTTCTGTTGAAATATTAATTTTAGAAGATGTATGAGTGCAAATAAGTGTTTACTTTTTCAATTCTTTCCTTCTGAGACAACTGATTCTCCATAGGAAATTTTCCTTTGCCTTTTAAAATGCCTAATGTTCTCTAATATTACACAAAAAAGTTTAATCTCTTACAACCACTAGTTCCTTGCAATAATTCGTGTTTATTTCCCATTTCCCAATGATCCCTTTCTTTATTAGTATTTCTGCCAGTAGCTATTCCTACTGCCTCCCACAAAGCATCCAACTCTCTACCTTGCAGTTCTTGTCATTATCACCTGTGATTTCTACCAGATCTGAGGCCTCAGTTATTTTTTTATTCAATAAGTTTGTTCACTTCTTCATCCAACATTTACTACACACTGACCATGTTTGAATTTCTGAGCACGTGATATGTAATGCATTTTTCTTACTAAATGCTATATTTTTAAACATATGAACTTCCCAGTTTACCCTTTTTTTAATATAATTATCTAATGCTGTACTTGCTTTTACTGGAGACCTTATCTATTTTTAATTTTGATTTACCTAAAAGGAAGAAACCCTTAATTTATCTATGAATTTTAATTACCTTTATGGCATTTTTTAAATATCAGCAAAATATGCACAGCTTGCTTTGTCCTCAGCAATACATACATATGCCATTATTATTTAAGTGTATTTTATTTTCCACTTAACGTGAAAAATAATTTTTATAACATTTTGTCAAGCGTGAGAATTAGCTTTTGATAGCAAAGTGAGTTTAGGTCAAAGCTGGATAATGCTTTCATTCTTAAAGGATAAAATTTGATCCATGAAAAACTAAGTTTACTTTTAATTGGAATATTTCCAAGATAGAATATTTTACATGATAGCATTAAACATACATTGACATTTTACACACTGTTAGAAGTGATTACATAAAATATGTAAGATACACGAGATTTGTTTGAGTTTAAAGCTCAACAGGGTTAAACCAATAGCTTGTACACTTTGCAACTGTTGAACATAAGCCAATGAGGTTCATAAATATAATACATACAAACAGATGCATACACACATACCTTTATGGGTTTAAAATAGCATTTTTAAATACATTCAGTGCTTTGCTGTCTGTTAGGCTTACATTTACATCTAATGGTATCATAAAATAAATAATTTGGTCTTTTACATGAATAACACACTCTACTAATCAGAACTTCAAATTCAAAGAGTACCGCACATGATTCAGGATTTCACTTTAAATTACTTCGTAATGAAACTTTTAGGGAAAATATTTCCAACAATTAAAATTCAATAAATCTTTTATTTATTGATTTATTTTGTTGTGGGATAGAGACATGCGATGGAGAGGGAAGTGATAGCAGTGAACAAGATAATAATGAGTCAATCGACACAATTCTCTGTATCGCAGTAGAATCTTATAATGCCCTTATCAGAGATAGAAATATCATTTTTACAATTTTATTGTATTTTATAATTACACAGTGAACCTCAGTAGTATAAGAAAGACATAATTCTTTGTAATTTTACAGAATTGCAAGATAAAGAATACAGCAATTTATACAGATAATGATAAATGACTCGTGTCATTAATCTGAAGTAAATATATTCATATTTCTTTTTTTCCCTGAATAATCACTCTTGCCATTACTTGTCTTGTTAGTAGAAAGTATGGTATTTTCCTCTTCATGGTTGTCCCTACCCTATTGTTAAAACAAACAAACAAGAAAACTTGATTGGGTTATTAAATCTAAAAAGCCCATTCTGCTTTCACACACCAAAAAGAGGGACATTTGTTGTATGACAAATCCACTTTCGCTGTTTTATTTTCCTATTGCATAGGATTGCTGATAAAGCAGCATATTCTTATGAATCCTTTGTGTACTATGGGTATGGCACAGAGAGCCCATTCTTCAGAGCAGAACTATTGGAAAACTGTCTTAGTCTAAAAAATCAACTTCTCTGTTTCTTACTTACATGCTCAATCACTTTTCCCTAAAGCTCAAATACCATCCAGATGGCAGTGGCTAGCATACTTTCACTCAAGTTGCAGGATTAAACATTTTGCTGTAAATGGTTCTTTGCAAAAATTACTTTAAGTATTTTTAAAACTAAGTCACCAACCAAGACTTGTTCTCTCTTCAATAAAATTTTATTTCACTGGACTTCTATGTTTTGCTGTCACTAAATCTTCTGTAGGGTCACTATAGACCCAAATATTTCTCTAACTTTGAATCTGAAGAAGTTTGGTGATTCTATCCTGTGTTTGCCATAAGATCCTGAGCTCTATATGGAAAAAAAAATCACCATTTTGCAAAATTTTCATTCTGAAGGGATAGCAACATATGTGAGGATATTAAATGCCTCAAAAATCTGCCAGGATTTTACTTGCATATATAAAAGAATCATTTTATTACTATTACATAGTCTTAAGAAAATGTATAACTAATGTTAAGAAGGAGGAGAAAGAGACAAGAATAATGATAATAATAACAACAGTCTTGGTTCACCAGCTACTATATTTTGATAACTTAGGTAAAATACAATACAGGCAGAATATATGCAGGATTTTCATAAACACAGATGAAATTATGACTGCAATGGTTTCTATAATACAACTTGATCTATTAACTAATAAAAACTCTTATCTGAAACATCTGAGAAGTTCGGGGAGCCAGAAGCAAAATGCACAGTGGACGCATCATGACAATTGCCATAGCATTCTTGAACCTTCTCTAGTTGGTCTTCAAGTCAACGGTTTTGCCATTCATAGATCCTTTAAACCTATTTTATGGATCTTGAAGCACACAGAACATGGCATGTGAAATCTATATGAGAAAATTAAATGAGAAAAATTTTGAAAATCTCTGGGTAGATGCTTTATTCTATTTGCAGGGCTATAAAATTCAGTTGTGCAGTTTGTGTCCTGCCCAAATATGCTAGGTAGAACCCACATAGGGGCTTCAAGCCAGCCCATGCTCCATCTTTCAAGGCTCTGCATAAGTTTGCATTTAGCCTGGAAGCACAAATGTCCTTGACTAATTTGTCTTCCCATAGAGGGAACCATTTCTTCCAAGTAGTATACCTGGGGAAAAGAATTTTTTGTTTGTTTGTTTTGTTTTTTAATAATTTGTGCAAGAGCACTTATGCTAATACATATCTGCTTGGTGTCTTCTGTGATGATAATAATAATCTGTTAAGTTTTGTTAATTATTTACCTATGACTTTAAAAATGTACCCTTCTTTCAAATAATCTAAGCAATAATGTTTGAAGTTTGAAATATTTTCCATATGTCACTTAGTAAATGAGAATGAAAAAAATGCAAATATATCAAACAAAGCGCTATTTAGAATCTTAGCCATATCAATGCAAGGTCAAATTGAGATGGATAACTCAGGTACCTGTCCAGTTAGCTTAGGGATTTCTTGTATTAAATTACTCATTGACAGAGAAAAAAATAAACCATTACTGAGAGTTTATTTATTCCTCCATCCTCCGGCTTCTACTTGCCTGTTTGGACAATACTTATACTTCTTCCATTTGGGCAACACATTCACTCTTGCTGCCAAAAAGACAGAATATCTGAAATCTGTTTTTAAGCAGTGTCAGTTTTTCAAAGTAATAGGCTCAACAAGAAGAAAAGAAACATCTGCTATCTGCAGGCTTGTTTTTTTCCTTTCCTCCCAACATCAATCTAGCAAGTCTTTGGCAAGCAGCTTCTTGCACTCTAAGTCACAGAAATGTCAAAGGAGAGTGGAAATGAGAGTGGATACCTCTGTTGAAATGTCACTTTGAAAGTAAATAAAATCAATTGAAAAAAGGACATCTGAAAACAAGGAAACTTAGCGGTCAGGAGATGAATTTCATTGTACTCACACAGTTGAAGTAGCCACATACAGGAATTACACTTTTTTTCCTAAATTATGCTTTGTAGTTTTTGATTGTTTGAAATAATAAAAGACAATAGAATTAATATAATTTTAAAATTCAAATTTCTGGAAAGTAATTAAGATTACTTTCTACTGAGTATAAATCAGCATTTTAAGTGAAAATCTTTATTATATGGAAAAACCATCAAGTACATCTATTTCTAAAATTACCTTCATAAATAAAATTATAGATATCAGAGGATTTCACCATGCAATAAGGTGTGAAATCTCTAAATTCAGAATATCTGGGTTTAATTTTTAGCTCCTGCACTTAGTTGTGTGACGGTGGACAAGTTACTTATCAATCCAGTGGCCAACTTGCTAATTTGTAAATATTGATAACAATAGCACCTAACTACATTTTTGTTAGTATTAAAAACATGCAATGCACTTAGAATTGTGTGTAGCATACAATAAATATTCAGTATGCTTGCTTATTATCATTATTAATCAAAGTATTCCTAATGATTTAACACTATCCCTTCTGTCATAAAACTACACATAAAGAAACAATTTTTTCTTTTAATTTTTGGTTACTACATTGACCAAAAATGTTGACTCCTAAGCAAACAATGGTATTGAATGCATGCGTTCCTTAGAGAGTTATCAGTAAGCCAGCTGAAAATAGAGAAGACCTAGAAGAATCTTCTAATAGAGAAAATTGGTGGTTAAGACTATTCTTCAATCCTCCCAAAATTAATAGCAAAATTACGATCTTACAGTTGAAAAATAAATAATCAGACAATTATCAGATATGGTGGCTTTGTTGAACTGATGCTATTTATCTAGAACTAGATAAAGCTCTTCCACATCTCCAAAGGGAATCTGATGTTTACTTACTTCTTTTTCAGACTCGTCTACCATTATTGTCCCTGTCTAACTCCTTTGATTTCCCATAAATAATAATGCAAATTTTTGCATATCTAGGTGAAAGTCAAGAAATAGAATCACCTCAGATGATTTTGTTTGGAAGAGTAGAGGCTAATTTACACGGTAGTTTTATTAAAAAGTGCACTCTGTTTTTGTTGTTTATTTACATATCAACATGTTGTGTTTTACATCTTCTGTGTCCCTGGTTCTTTTGTCATAATTGTGAAATATGGTGTTGGTATAGGTTATATAAAGATGGGGGTGTGAAGTTTTTCGCTTCCTTAGTTATGACTCTGGTCTCCTCCATCTTCAATATTCACGTGGATGCAAATGGATCCGATACTTGGTTAGCCAATACTCATTTTTCAGTAGAATGATCTTTTCCCCCTAATACTTAAGTAAGTTTTCCTTATACCTAATTTCCTCGAAGTAAGTTTTTTGTATTTTGTTCTAATAAAATTTCTAGGGAAGTTGATTAGGGTGGCATTCCTGAACGTGCTGGATGTCAGCCTAGAGACAATGCTATATTCAAATTTTCAGATCTAATAATCCATGTTTTTTATGGATAAAAATGTCTTCCAGAATTAATTTCCTGCCAGATAAGTTTTGTTGAAATATCTTAAAGTGCGTTATAGTTAGCCAGATAAGTCAAAATAGAGGTATCCATATGCTTTACTTACTGGGGTATTTACCCCAATGTCTGTCTGGCACTTGGTAGAAGGTAACATGGTAACTAGCTTCTGCCAGTTTCTGTTGAGCTTTGGAACCAGAAAATTTCAGCTTGGCATCATGTGTACTTACAACCATTCTCTATGCAGCATGGCAAGAGAGAAATATTACAGGGATATTTCTTAAATGGTTAAACAATTTTGAGACCATCCAATATCAATATTTTAAAATATATCCTCGGGTTATATTTCTGAGCCACCATGTTTGGTAATTTATCTTAAACAACTGTTGGCATTTTCCAAATAGCATTAGAACAACAAATATTAAGACAAATTGCCATTAGTCACATTATAATTTTCAATTCTGAAAGGCTTTTTTAATCAAAATGTTTTAGTCTATTATTTCTCTTTGTCTCTTGCTCTTATCTATGTACACAGTTTATTTCCTTTGCATAAAGGACTGGCCAGTAATAAAAGAATGCCCCAACAAGGCAACTTCTGTTACTGCTTTGATTGAGTGCTCCAGAGAACTTCCATTTGCCGAGTATGTAAGATCAGATTTGGGAAGTCATTTGCCGTAAGAGCACTTTCTTTATTGTGTGAGAATTTTGTTTTTATACTTTCATAAGTCTTTAAACATTTAGTTAATGTGTATAAATGTTTATAAATTAAATTTTAGTAGTTCATATAATATCCATAATAAGAGGACTTTGGGAGACTTAAAGTCAGATTTTCTGTGTGATTATTTTTACCTCCAATATACTTTATACAGAATGAAATACTGTTACAAATGATGGATCCACAAAATCTTATCTGGCAACTTGCTGTTATTTTCAGTAAGCCTGATGATGAAGAAGAAAGGAAAGAAGGAAAGGTAAAACTCAAGATGTGCTATAGAGAAATGTCTTTAGATAAGCAACTCTGGTTAGATTACTTTTTATTAATATTCTGCTTTTTCTGTTTGACATTGAGACCATTTAACTCATTCATTCTATGTTCTTCCTCTTTGATCTATTAATACAAATTTATGTCCTGAAGCATAATTAAAATTAAAATAGTAATTGAAATTAGTTTTTAGCATGGTATCTGAAATACAATCATAATTTTCTTCTAATATCATTTCATATGAAAACACTGTTATACTCTAGACATACACAAAAACTAAAACTGAAGCAGCTTTAAAAACTGCTTATGATAAAATACTTAAATACATAAATATATAATCTAATAAATAGTGATTTACCTATTTCCAGTTTGAACAATAAACTCATATTCAATTTTGTTGTGATTATCCTTTACCCATTATACTCCAAGAGGTTATCTTCAAAGAGATAATGAATGAAAAATTTCAAGAACTGATAAAAGACACCAACCTACATATTCAAGAAGGATAAATATCCAAAGAATGGTAAATCAAAATAAATCTCCATCCAGAAACAACTTAAAAAAAACACACACACAATAAATGAAAACTTCAAGATGAGATGCTACAAATACGTATTTATTAATACTTTAAAAAATTACATTCAAATGCTGCATAGCTGCAAAATTTATAGAAATTACATAGTTACATTGATTTTCATCTAAGAATTTAACAATACCTAAAAAAATGGTGGAATAGAGATTTAGTTGAATGCATAGAGAATCTGTCTAAGAACATTAAGAAGGTGTATAGGTCCTACAGAACACTGAATCTAATACAAAATACATACTGTTTTCAAATATATATAGAATATTCACTTACTATAAAATATACCTCAACAAATTTCAAAGGCTCAGAAGGACATTACAATCTGTATTACAGAGAGTATAAATAGATTACTAAAAATAAAATGGTGACCAGGAAAGTATAAGCTACAAAATTAAGAAAAAAGATTCCAAATATTCTTGAGTCAAAGTCACAGTGCTACTAGAAATTGGAAAATATTTCTAAACTTAATTAAAAATATTTCAAAACTTATCAGCTAATGTTCTATTACTTAAAGAGAAATAGGCCAAATCAAGGGTCAGTAAACTGGCTTGTTGCTCAAAGCCAGCCTATTGATGTTTTTGCACAGCTATTGGGATAAGAATTCTTTGAACACTTGTTAAGGGTTTAAAAGTAGGGTTTTTAAAATGTAAAGATATTTGACAGAGTCCATATATGTCCCACATAAGTTAAGATATTCACTATCAGCAAATTTACAAAAAAAAGTTTACTTATTTCTATATACATGCTTGTATTAGAAAAGAAAAATAATGAACTGAAGAGAGCATATTTCCTAGGAAATTAATAAAGGACCAGTAAAACAAACCTAAAAGAAATTAGAGGAAAACAGTCAAGATAAGAATAGAGAGTAATAAAATAGAAATCAAACATATGGTTGCTATCAACAAAGCCAAAGCTGTTTCTTTGAAAGTCTAATAAAACTGACAAGCTTCTGGTGAGACTGATCAAGAAAAAAGGCGAGTAGGGACACATGAACAATGTTAGGAATGAAACAGGAGATATAACTACAGATTCTCCAGACCTCAAAATGTTATTAAGAGGCTACAATGAGCAAAAGGGATATAAACAGATGCTTCAGAATGTTAAAAGCTAATAATATTATGAAAAAATTATGCTAGCATCTAAAAACACTCATGATACTGAATGTAAAAATTCTAAATAAAATATAAGCAAATAAAATTGAGCAATGTATTTGAAAAATAATACATCATAACCTAGTTGACTTTATTCCAAAAAGCAGATTGGTTGTGATAGTGACAGGAGGCAGAGAAATTCTAGGCAGACAGGGGTGGGTCCCTGACAAAATCCCACCTTCAAGCCGTAAAGCCTGAAACCCATGGCCCAAAGTAAGAACCACTATCCCTGTTTTCCTGCTCCAATGTTGCCTTTTCCTAAACTACCAATGGCCTGCTCTGCCCCACATCCTATGCCTATAAAAACCCCAGACTCAGCTGGTAGACACGACTATGGCTGGACGTTGGCAAGAAGTGGCTTGACTTTAGAGAGCTTAACAGTGTAACTTTGTAGAAAAATCTGGACGTAGACGGCTGGACTTCAGGGGAAGATTACCTACCTGCCTCATCTGCTTTTCAGCTCCCTTTCCCACTGAAAGCCACTTTTATCAGCAATAAAATCCCCTTCATTTACCATCCTTCAATTTGTTTGTGCAATCTCATTTTTCCTAGATGTCAGACAAAAGCTCGGGAGCCACAAGTGAGGAAACAAAAGGCTGTCGCACTGGCCCTTTGCCTTCGCTAGTGGAGGGCACCCACCTTACTCTAAAAGGCAAAAGGCCCACTGAGCTATTCACACTTAAGCCATTTGCAGATGGCAGAGCAAAAAGAGCCCTGTAACAGGCCCTCTTGGGCTTCAGGAATGACAGGCACCCCCGCCTGGATGCTGTCAATGGGCCTGCATGGAGCTTGTTCCTGCCAGGGCCGATGCAGCAGGCTTGTTCCAGCCTTGTGTACTCCACTTTCCACCTCATTTGCACTCTCCCTCCTGCAAGGAGTTGAGAGCAGTGGGCTGAGTAAACGAGGTAGCACTGTTGTGAGTCCCGCCAAGGGGGTCAGGGAAATACCCTGCTTTAGTTGGATAAACAGAAAATCACAGAATGGAATTTACCACAACAAATAAAAAGAGAAATACATTATTATATCAGTGCATGACTAAATATCTAGCAGAATTCCATTTATTTTTATTGTTTTTAAAAATATTTTTATCAAACTAAAATTAGAAGGGAAATTTCTTATCCTGAAAAAAAATCAGATGAAAGTTATATACAAAAAAAAGTGAAACTGTATTGGACATCATATATTGATGTTAATCTTATTTAACATCAAAAAAACCCAAAGAAGCCTACCATTAGTACTCATAACTTCTATTCAACACAGTTCTGGCATGCCTCACCAGTGAAATAAGAGAAAACGAAAATAAAAACACCTTCAGATGCTTCTATAGAAAAGAAAGGGATAAGCATTAGAAATAAATAAAAGTCATTATTCACAAATAATATGGCAATGCACATGGAAAAGCCAAAGGATTTATATATATAATTGTTAGAATTAGAAATAAAAATGATAAGATTAATAATATTTCCTTATATGGGTAAGAAAAATTGACACTAAAATGAAACATAGCATATTAGAGCAAGAAATGTTAGCTTTGGTAACAAACAACTATAAAAAGCTCACTGGCTACAGAATGAATAGGACCTAGTATTTGCTTGTTATCATAGTAAAAAATAATTTAATTGTACATCAAAATAACTAAAAGAGTATAATTGGGTTGTTTGTAACACACAGGATGAATGCTTGAGATGAGGGATACTCCATTTACCCTGATGTGATTATTATGCATTGCATATCTGTATCAAAATATCTCGCATTAACACATAAATATATACATCTACTATGTACACACAAAATTTAAAAAGTAAAAAGAAATCTCACTGGCTAAACAAACAATAATAATTTATTTTCAATCAGGACAATAGTTCAGTCAGGTGTTCCATGAGTAGTCTTGCTAGTTATAGTAATGGATCTTGCCTCTTTTTGCATCATGCAGCATCATCTTCAAGGACTTCCTCAGAATTCTCCACTCAACTTTTATATTCATCTAGCCAAAGAATATAGAGCAAACCCAGAGATTGCTGTAATTGTTTAAGAATAAGCATGGAAGTGACATATATCACATTAAGGGGGCCTTGAAATTTTAATATTCCTATGTTCCCACAAAAATGAAAAGCTTTCCTGATTATCTATCTGGTTCTCCTACAATAATTGTTTGTATGTGTATGTGAAATGTGTCAATAATTTTTTTCTTTTTTCCATATATAGAACTCACCAGCCACCTTCTTAAGGAAACAAATAAACAAAAACAAAAAGTTTCAAATCCTACTGAAATCAATGCATTCATTTTAGGGGCCAGGCTTTCCAGTTGATGTCATCTCTTGTCTTTCAAATATAGTCATGGTTCTTTGTGGAACAGAAATCTGTAAAATAAAAGTAAGTTGTCCCCATTTCCTCTGCTCCACCCCCATACTTCCAAAATAGTGATGAAATAGGTACCAGGTAATGACAATAATTTTTCCCCTTCTATGGAAGGGCGAATAATAAATCCTCAAGGTTGCCTATGTCCAGGTGGGCACAGTGGCTCATGCCTGTAATCCCAGCATTTTGGGGGTCCAAGGGGGGCAGATTATCTGAGGTCAAGAGTTCAAGACCAGCATGGCCAACATAGTGAAACTTCGTGTCTACTAAAAATACAAAAACATTAGCTAGGCATGATGGTGGGGGCCTGCAATCCCAGCTATATGGGAAGCTGAGGCAGGAGGATTGCTTGAACCCAGGAGGTGGAGGTTGCAGTGAGCCAAGATGGTGCCACTATACTCCAGCCTGTATGACAGAGTGAGACTCCATCTCAAAAATAAAAAAAGAAAAAAAAAAAAGTTGCCTATGTCCTAATTTCTAGAATACATAGTACAAAAAACCTTTAAAGTATGAATGAACTAATGATATTGAGAAGGGTGGACTCCATATAATCACAAGAATTCTTGTAAAAGAGACACAGAAGGTTCAGAAAGAGGGAAGATTATGTGAGAATGCAAGTCTAGAAAGAAAAGAAGATACTATGCTTCTGGTTTCGAAGATGGAAGAAGGTGCCACAAGCCAAGGAATGTAGGCAACACTTAGAAGTTGCAAAATGTGAAGAAACAAATTCTCTCTAGTCTCTGGAAGGAAGGAATGTGGCCCTGTGGAACCACTTTAGACTTCCAACTTCCAGAACTGTATGATAACAAATTTATGTTCTTTTGTAATTTCTTACAGTGGCTATAGGAAACTAATACAGATTTCTGGTAACTGGAATGGGGGGCTACTTAACAAATAATTAAAAATGCAGAAGTGGCTTTCATATTGGGTACTGCTTAGAGGCTAGAAGCATTTTTTTTCTTTCTTTTCTTTTTTTTTTTTTTTTTTTTTTGAGATGGAGTCTCACTCTGTTGCCCAGGCTGGAGTGCAATAGCGTGATCTCGGCTCACTGAAAACTCCGCCTCCCGGGTTCACACTATTCTCCTGCCTCAGCCTCCTGAGTAGCTGGGACTACAGGTGCCTGCCACCATGCTTGGCTAATTTTTGTATTTTTAGTAGAGACGGGGTTTCATCACGTTGGCCAGGATGGTCTCAATCTCTTGACCTTGTGATCCGCCCACCTCGGCCTCCCAAAGTGCTGGGATTACAGGCATGAGCCACCACACCCAGCCAGAGGTTAGAAGCATTTTAAATGGTATACCTTGAACAGACTGTTATTACAAAATGAATATTAAATACTCTGCTGGAGATAGCTGAGAAGGAAATGAGGAACACGGTAGGGGAAAGCAAGATTGTTTTTTAGAAAACCTAAATAATCAGAACCAGAATTTTGGTAGTAATATGAAATCCTCCTTTGAGGGTGAGTAGAAGAGAATTATGTGGAGAAAACCTATAATATCTTAGAGAAAACCTAAATCATCAATAAAAGTGGTGCTGGTGAAGCCTCAGAAGCAATTGAAAAACATGATGCTGGGAACTGGAGGAAAAAGGATCCTCATTGTATGGTGGCCAGTCTTTGCTGAATTATGTCCTATATTTATGTGGAAAACAAAACTTGTAAGCAATGAACTTGGATACAGAGCTTAGATCTTCTACAAATTTTAAAGGTGTGTTCTGATTTCTCCTTGCTGTTTGCAGTAAAATGAGAGAGAGAGAAAAAAAAAGAATTGATACATTGAGGGAAGAATGACTAAGTAAAACAAAACTGGAGCTTGATAATTAGGGGAATTTTCAACCTACCCAGATTAAAGAAAATTTAAAATAAGAACATTCACGGTTTAAAAAGCACGCTTTAGAGAGATAACCAAGTGTGTTACTGGACAACCTTTTTCTAGTGCTTCAGAAGGAATAAAAGGTCATAGCACTGAGTCACAAAGAAGGGTCTTTGAAGTGATTAGGCACATGATTCACTGATCTCATCAGTCACCTCAGCAGAAACCAAAAAAGAGAAGAAATTATCTTGAAAAGTCCTTTGGAAGAGCCCTCCTATCTAATGGAGTGAGTCTCTGTGACTTACACAGGAGACCCATGAGATTCTTTGGAATGTTACAAGCGTAAATAGGGCAGTTTGGACTGAAAAGCACAGAGGGAGAGCACACTGGAAGAAGGCTGTTGGAACCTGAAAATTCAATAGTCATGTAACTGGCTAATAAAACTATTAAGTCACAAACTGGTGCTAGCTATGTTCATGAAAAAGGAAGAATGTCTCAGAGAAGGGAGTCTTGGGCTAGCATTGTGAAAAAAATATATAGAATATACTATTCATAGATGCACACAAAGATAGTAAAATCTATAAATAAAATCAGGTGAATGATTAACAAAATTTAGGGTAGTTACTGATTGTAAGGAACAGGTTAAAGGCCTTGGTGGTGGTACCTGAATGTGCATTTTGTTATTGTTCTTTAGCCTTTCCAAACATATTTTGTACTCACTCACACACCCTTGCACATAATTGGGAAAGCAAAAGAATGAATGAATATATATATATATATATATATATGAATTTATTAATGTAAAAAGAGATATAGTGTTACCTTACAGAAAACAAACTGGGAAAATGCTTAGTCAACCTAAAAGGGAAAGAAAAAAAGAAAAAGAAAACTGGGATGAGAAAAAGCAAAAATACCCCAAATGTAAATAAAATGGGGTAAAAAAGTAAACATGTAAAGAGGATTAAAAAGCTGGAATAATCAGGGATTTTTTTTTATCTTTGTGTCAATAAATTGATAACCTGCATTATATTAATGATTTTTCTGTAAAACCACAAATAAAGTCGATGTTGGAAATATGAACATGTCATTTACTGCATAAGGGATTGGAAATATTTTCAAAGAATTACTCCCAGTCATTCTACAAATAAGATAAAAATGAGAATTTTTCAGGTGAATTCTAAAAAGATTTAAGTAATAGAAAATTATTGACACTATTCTAGAGTACAGATTGGAAAAGGAAACCTCTTAATTTTATTTTACAAAAGTATATTCTCTATGATAGTGCTCATGCATGCATAAATGCACACATATTCACAAACTAATGACCAAATTCCTTTATGAATATCAATCCAAAATAATTCAAATAAAATATTAAAAATTTAGAATCTTGGAACACTTTAAAGACTAATACACCATGACTAAGGAAGAGTATCTAGAAAGATTCAATATTATGAACTTTATTAACATAATTCACCATATAAGTAGGTCAATTGTCATAGAATCCACACAGATTTAGAAATAGTACTTAATTTTGTCCAGTATTATGCTGAACACCCTTCAAGTGTTTTCATAAAATTTTTTCAAATAAATAGTTCCCTAACATAATTTTAAAACCAAAACATAATTTTAACAACAAAGCATATTTAATGATAAAACAGTTCTATTAAATCAGGAATGAGAAAAGTAAAAGAAAATATAATTGGAAACTATCAGGCAACATTGATATTTGAAGATTGTGTACATTTAAAACCCAAGAGAATAACTAAAAGCTATAAAAAATGTACTCAGTAATATGGCTAATTACAGAATTACTATTAGATTATGTGTGTATATAAAGAAAAACACAAAACAAAGAATAAGAGATAACAACCAATATATTCTTGCAATTGAAAATGTTGGAAGAGGCTTACCTAGAAATTGTGGTAATTATAAATCTTAAAAATTTCATTTCTAGAAATGAAACCTACAGATGACTCACAGAAATATGCTAGGCACAAGTAGAAGACTATTTCTTGCAGCACTATTTTGAAGAGCAAACAATGGGAATCAATTTTTATTGATAAAATACTGAGAAAAATTATTACAGTCCCAATCATATATGAGAATAGTATTCAACTGATTAAAAACTCTATCAAAATATACTGGTTTAGAATAATCTTAAAATAAATTCTTATCTTAAAAAAGCAAATAGTATGTGTAATAGGCACTATTTATGCAGAACAAAATCTCTGTTTCCATGAGTCTAGAACATTTCTTGAACTATACATACATATAAAAACTGTTAATTGTGCTCGTCTGGAATGAAGATTAATGTGGTATGGCAATGGGATAAGACTTAGAGTTATATGTATATTGTTTTGAATTGTTTAAGTTTTGTCATGTTTGTCACTGATGATTAGATAGATATATAGATAGATGGAACAAAATAGGTATAAGCTTTTTAGAAGACTATAGAAATCATCTCATTTAACAACCATCTTATTTGTCTCCTATTTTTTTCTATTTATTTTCTGGAAGAAACTAATTAGTTTTTTGTTTCTTATTTATCCAGAATTTCCTGCTTACTACCTCCATGTACACATCACCTCTAGCAAATTATCAATAGTTCCTTGTATACTCAGCTTTCTCTTTCTTGAGTAGTCACCTAATTTGTTTCCAAGGGTACATTTAGACTAATGTTAAACTTTATTTTATCTTACAGAACTCTGATT
The DNA here is from genome assembly GCF_009828535.3 of Hylobates moloch. Lineage (NCBI taxonomy): Eukaryota > Metazoa > Chordata > Mammalia > Primates > Hylobatidae > Hylobates > Hylobates moloch. The sequence continues at coordinate 127,311,265 of NW_026652279.1, forward strand.
ATCTGCACTGTAATCACAGAACCAAATTTTATTTGGCCTATACATTACAATCTCATGATCATTCCATCTATAACCATTGTTTACACAAAGTCCAAATTATTAGCGAATACATGAAGATTAGTAAGAATTTGAATGGTAAGTTGACTTGGTCATTTAACAAATATTTATTGGCAGCTTACCATATATGCATGGCATTCTGCTGAGATAAGGAAATAAAAGAATGAAAAAAATTCCTACTCTCTAGGCTCATAGTTAAGTAGGTAAATAAACACATACACAAACAATCTTAATGCAATGCATGCTACAAATAAGACGCACAGAGTACTAAGGGGCTCGCAAAAGAAAAGCCTAACTGCATAAAAAGTAGTCATGGAAGCTTTTCAGAGACGTAACAGGCTGCAAGTGCACTAAAGGATCTTTTTTAATTTGCCTAATGTACAGAGAGAATAAACTAGCTAAACTATTAAGTGTTAGTGAATGACAAGTTCAGCAAATAGCATTTAGCCCAGCATGCCTGAAAGAAGAGCATGTGGCATGGGTGGAAAAGTGATAAATCTTTAAGGTGAAGGGCCTTGTTAGATGTGCTTTAGTGTGCATTGTGCTACAAGCAGGGAAAACTGTAAGTGAAATAAAAGTTTGGAGGACACGGGGAAGAGTCATGACATAATCATATTATTGTTTTGAAAATATTCTGGCAGCAACATGAAAAACAATATAAAAAATAGACTGAAGCAAGGACAAGACTGGAGTTGGGAGATATGTTTTCCTGATATTGAGACAATTCTTTATAAAGGCTGGAAGGTAGAGTTACATACAAGAAGATGAAAGGTTGTAATACGTAAGAATGTGGAGGCTTTGGGCCCGGCGTGGTGGCTCATGCCTGCAATCCCAGCACTTTGGGAGGTGAAGCAGGCAGGTCACTTAAGGTCAGGAGTTTGAGGCCAGGAGTTTGAGTTACCAATATGGTAAAACCCTATCTCTATTAAAAAATAAAATAAAAAAAAATAGCTGAGTGTGGTGGCCCACATCTGTAGTCCCAGCGACTCAGGAGGCTGAGGCAGGAGAATATCGCCTGAACACGGGAGGCGGAGGTTGCAGTCAGCCGAGATCGCACCACTGCACTCCAGCCTGAACGACAGAGTGAGACTGTGGCTCAGAAAAAAAAAAAAAAAAAGTAGAAGCTTTTAAGATCAACTAGTTCTGCTATTTAATCAATTTTAAATTATCCATACACTGTCTCCAACAAGTGTTTATACAGCCTGTGTGAAAAGACCAGGAAAGCCAGAAGATTAACTCAGTACTTGCCTTGGTAACCTATTATGTTTTTTATATTTTGGACAATTCTCAATGTTACCAAATGTCATTGTAGACAAAATCAGCATACTCATCTATTGCACCTTCTTGTTTTTTTTTTTTTTTTTTCATTTTTAATGATTAGCAGCCCTATTTTTCCCTTTCCAACCGCAACCCTCAAAACCACCCAGAGAGTGTGTTTTTATCCTCCTTGGACATCAGTTTCGACTTGCAAGGCTTTGGAATCAGTTTTCGCTTGTACAGTATATATGAATAATTAAGCTACACAGAGCAGACATATTGATTAGGGTGGACTTGAATGTTATAATGAATTCTGACTTATTTGAGTAGAATTTTGTGCTTTCTTATGAACTGTGTTAAATAAAATTAACGATTGAGTATAAGCCTCCTTTATATAACTAAAGACTTGTATTACATAAACACTTTTAAAACAAAAGAATAATATCATGTAGTTGAGAAAATCCAGATAATAAAGGCCAAAATAAACTAAGGCCAATAAAAAAAACAACAATTTAAAGTTTAGAAATATGTGTCCAACATAAAATGTAAATACAACTACATAAACTCAAATCCAGTACTTTGAGTTTCAAACCACATGGTTTTAATCATAATGCCGTATTTACTGAGTCGATAGAAGGTAAGAATCGGTATTAACAGAATTCCATAACTTATTAATTTCTTGTTAATTTAAAATTTTAATATTTTAAACTTAACTTTTTCCATTATAGTCACATAAATAACATTGTGAAAAGCACCATTTGAGATATAAAAATATATTTGTGTAATAACTTTTATTGACAAGAGGATAATAAAAACCATGTTTTGAAAAAATAAATACTTGTCTCTGGAACCAAACACACAAAAACATAAGTTGGTAACTTTGTAATGCTGCAGGTGTTAAATGTATATATGCAGTATGTGCATATGTATACAGATATACACACACATATGTACCCACATATATGCATAGTGATTAGCATTGTGTTAAATATGTGATCATCAATGTACTAAATACAGAATCAGTTTTGCAGTACATTTTGCCTATTCTACTGATATGATTCCCCATAGTAATTTTTCAGCATATATATATGCATTTCAGTATTGATATCCACTTGTATTGATAACTGTAAATAATTATTCAGAATAAATTTCTCTAATTTAGTCCCTATACTCCTCCCATGGGACAGGAGTCTTACAAATACAGAAATTAAAGTTGCCAAGAGTTTAAAGTGTCCAACATAAAATGTAAATACAACTACGTAAACTAAAATCCAGTACTTTGAGTTTCAAACCCCAGGGTTTTAATCATAATGCCATATTTATTGAGTCGATAGAAGGTAAAAACAGTATTAACAGAATTGCGTAACTATTTTATTTGTTATGTATTTGTTTTCCAGGCATGGTCTCATTTTCATTGGGCATGGGGAAGTAGAACCCATAGCCATCAATCTCAATGCCACTTTCCCAGTACTCTGGAAATGTTACTTTTTTTTTTTTTTTTTTTTTTTTGAGATGGAGTCTCCCTCTGTCACCCAGGCTGGAGTGCAGTGGCGTGATCTCAGCTCACTGCAAGCTCCACCTCCCAGGTTCACGCCATTCTCCTGCCTCAGCCTCCCGAGTAGCTGGGACTACAGGTGCCCGCCACCAAGCCCGGCTAATATTTTTGTATTTTTAGTAGAGACGGGGTTTCACCGTGTTAGCCAGGATGGTCTCGATCTCCTGACCTCATGATCCACCGGCCTTGGCCTCCCAAAGTGCTGGGATTACAGGTAGGAGCCACTGCGCCTGGCCGGAAATGTTACTTTTAATTATAATGATAATATCAAATTTCATTGGTAATAGCTGTAAAGATTACCACATTAAATGTTTCTGATAAACTGGTTTACTGTTAACATAAAAATATTACCCAATATATCATTGATTACTATCAATATATATAAATTTCCATTATTAAAATGTATTTCATGGAAAATCTTTTATTTAGGGTAGATTTTAATTCTGGAAAAAAGTAATTATGTAACAAGGGCATGTATTGCTATTCATTTGGTTATGAAAAATCTTAATCCCAGATTTAGTTTTACTTGAGAAAATACATTTGTCTATAAAAGTCTGTAATATTTTTGTTCTCTTTTAAACCTCATTGTCTTATTTATATCCATGATATCTTTTACAAGTGGATTTTAAGTCATGTAGAATAGATCTCTGTGTAAAAGTATGTAGAATAGATAATGATCTATGTAAATAATATGTATATGAACATTTAAAAAGTAAGAAAATCTGGATATAAGAAACTGAGATATGTAAATTTTAAAATAATGTTCAAAATGTAATTTTATATTTCTATACAATTTTAAAATATTCATATAAGCTTTTAATAATAGGTATCATATGGTCTTGAAAAATATGTCTTGTAGTAACATACACAATGAACAAGAAACTATGCTATTCAGGAAAACTGAAATTGTTTTAGAATGTCATTTAAGGACAAAGTTTAATACAAAGTAACTTCATTCTTATGGGTATAATTAAAAGCCTAATCAAAAAAGACCAAAAAAACAGTAGCTGAGAAATAAAAAGTGGTTTAAAAACCATGTAAACGGCAAATTTCTATATAACTTGCTTGGCATCCAATTTTTGTTAAATATTTAATGTTTCTAGAATGAATGCCTGCTTTTACATCTGTCTTCTTGCTTTTCTCTATAGGAAAAGTGAAGCAGATGGGGACAGTGAGACAATATAAAGATAATTCTTCTTCCTGAATGTGAATTCACTAAATAGTCAGAATTTTTGCAGCAGCAGTCATACACCATAGACAGAATGACAGTCCCATAATCTCACTATACATACAGAACAGCTGTTTTATATATTGGCATACTTTATTCCTTTTTTTCATACATACATTACACACTGAAAGCATACAAGACAATGTGTGTGTATGTCTGTGTGTATATGTATGTATATTCATGTGTATTTGTATATATTTTTGTTTCCAGATTTTTTCAATTAATATTTTGACACAAGTACCTTCCACATACAATGTTTTATTATATCAATATTCATAACGAATTGAACTATAAATTGTTAAACACTCATTTTTTTCATTTTTTTTTGCTTTGTAAATGTAAGATAAATAGTAATCTTTGTATCATACCTAATGACATTGTTAATGTAAACAGCTAATATTTGATTAATCAAGGCCATGAAAGTAATCAACATTTTAAGAGTCTTGACTCATGGAAATTTGGCGTATGTATATATATACATATATGTGTGTGTGTATATATATATATACGATATATATATACACATACATATATATACGATATATATATATATATATATGTATCGGCAGGAAAACCAATGAATCTCAGAAACAAGTGCAGTTTTGAAGATTTTATTTTGGAATGTAAGACTAAAATTCATTGGTTGACAATACATAGCATTCATACAGATCATTTTAATATTTGTTAGTACATGAGTAAATGAACAAAGCATTAAAAGCTCAAAGACACAATGGATCCCAAAATTAAGCACAAGCAATTATTGAGGCAAATAATGCACGCTAGATGGGGGTTTCTATCTCTATGATAGAATCCAATTTCCTTGGATATAACTTACTGCTGATTTTAAGACTCTTCAGGTGATATTAGAAGATAAAATATAACCCATTTAAAATAAAATGTTAGCGTGGGTATTCAAAAAGCGTTGTAAAACCACATAGCAATAAAGAAAGGTGATGGTTTCATCACATTTGCAATAATAAATTTATTTGGGCACAACTATAAGACATTGGGAAAATCCCTGTCCTTGTTCATTCTGCATATCCAAGTAAAAACACAAATCTGGCTTACTTGACTGTCTGTAATTTATACAGATATTAATTCTAAAAATATTAACAACTGTCCAACAGTCTAAGATACTCCACAATTTCATAAAAAATTCATATGCCATTATACTCCTATTTCAAAATCACTAAAAATGTACATTTTTTTTACAGATACTTTAAAGTAAAAAATTGTTCTAGAAATAAGGACTTCTACTTGAGAAGTGGGGATCTTATTCTAAAGTTCCTATGTAAGCTCACTCCCTGGCAACCTACTAAGCGCCAAATTCCTATTAATAATTTACTCAGACTCCTAAAATATTATATTCTTTAATTAGAAATTAATGTCTGATAGAACTCAGTCCTTCGTCCACTTGTGCCGCTATTTGTAACAGTATTTCAGAACATAAACTCTCCTGGGAAATCTGCATCATAAAATTTTGGATCTTCAAAATTCAGAGTAGACTTCTCAGGTAAGGGCAAGACTAAGGCATGTCACATACAGACACACACAAACACACACAAATCCCCTTACACTTAGAAGGAAAAAAAAATCTAAACATACTATGTAAGGAACTTCACAATAACATCAGGTGATGCCTTGATTTAACTGAACAAATAACGTTTGTCCTCAATATATATTTAAATACATTAAAAATGAGAATTTAGTAGTTACAAGTTATTATTCTCTCTAAAATTCTGGCCAGTGTTCTCTTTTATTTCCCACCAAGACAGAATAACTTGGCAGCGACTTGTAGTTGGCTGCGGTTTGCTAACCAAAATGCTTTGCTGATGCACACTTGCATTTAATTGTAATTATGCATAAGGCACATCTACATAACCAAGCAAAGGGAGGAAGATGTTAGGAAGGTATTACCACCTGTGGCTTCCTGACTCAGGGATCAGTTAAGAACATGCTTTATTTTGGTGTGGAGAAGATTCAACTCATCCTTCACCCCTATAAATGACCCATATTATCAAAGGATACAGAGGTCTATCCATATGGGGGTATAAATTATGCTTAACATTTTAGGGGCCATATGAACACTATGCTAGTGTTTCCTAAGAAATCTTTTATGGGATTCTAATTACTCAAGCTTCAAATCCACTGATTTATTTTTCAACATCGGTGAATTCTTCCCAGAATGTCAAATTGCATCATTATAAATCCAACAAATATTATTATTTTCCCATTATGTCCGGGCACTTTATGTGAACAAAAAGATTAATAAACAATCACCCCTTCCCTGAAGGAGCTCAATGTAGAAGTGGATGATAGAAACAACACCATAATTACTGAAACAGTAGTGTTCTGTATCCGTTAACTAAGTCAACAGATAAGAAACAAACCAGGCCACTTAATGGCTATTATCAAGAAAGCATTTATTTTGATTCAGAATTAATTACTTGATCTATTTTTGATAAAAATTCACAGAAAACAGTAACATTTTGATGTTTCCTACCCCTTCCAATACCTTTCCTTTAGAAATGTCTCCATATAAATGGTACGCCAGGAAATATACTTTATTCTCTAGTCATACTCTGAAGTAGTCATTCATGGTTCCTATGACTACTCTAGGGTTCAAGTTCTCTTATCTGAAAATGAGAATGCAAATCATTTCACAGATAAAAAGTCTGGCATCAACGCTACTTTTAAAAATCTCATGATTCATTAAAACACTTCATACTCACTGTACCCCAGACCTCTATTAGTTGCTTAAGTGCCTCCAAAGCTTTATCAACTGGTACTCACATACCACTTACAGGAAACATTTGCACTGCGAAGGGTACGTGTTCATGTAGTAAATGCCAAATGTACAAAGCTTTAAATAATTACAACGTGCACACTTAAAACAGATCCCCATTGTCAGGTTGAGTTAAGTACTGCTAATTTTGAATGTGCATTTAACATCTGTACACATATTTTATCTGCAAAACTGACATAATTTCTAAATCACTTTTCACTGAGACATAACTAAAATAGAAAATATATAATAAAAAAAGAAAGCAATGGCATATGGTATATGTAATAACTATTAATTTAAATATAGGAGATAATACTATATGTCATGAATATTAGTGGATGTATATCTGATTGATTGTTTCAGTTAATATGTTGAATATTTTAACTAAGGAAGTAAAAACAGCAGTACAGAACTACTGCTGGAAGTCAATACAAAACTTAAGATGGAGTCATATCCAGTACCTAAGAAAAGAATGATTAAATAGGAACACTTTTACACTGTTGGTGGGACTGTAAACTAGTTCAACCATTGTGGAAGTCAGTATGGCGATTCCTCAGGGATCTCGAACTAGAAATACCATTTGACCCAGCCATCCCATTACTGGGTATGTACCCAAAGAACTATAAATCATGCTGCTATAAAGACACATGCACACGTATGTTTATTGCGGCACTATTCACAATAGCAAAGAGGTGGAACCAACCCAAATGTCCAACAACGATAGACTGGATTAAGAAAA
>NW_026652279.1:127323885-127460663 GCF_009828535.3 Hylobates moloch
AAGGGTTTAGACTCTAGGGAAAGAAGGCAAAAATACAAAACAAAAACAAAAGAAAAAGCTAAAACTTTTACTGGTTTCTTCATCCTGAAGCTAATCAAAGAAACGTCCTACATCTACAGATAATCCTGAGGGATAGTTATTATCATGTATAACTGAATAGATATTTACTTTTCTAAAGCAGAAAGTTTCAAACATTATTTTATTGCAAATCTGTATCAGTAAATTTAAGGATAGACTATAGTATATGCATATTTATTTTATGAATTATTCACATGCAATCATATATATCTCTATATTAATATTATAAAGATGTTTTTAAATTTTTAGATACAAGTAACTAGATACTAAAAGACCAGAATTTTCTCTGTATACCAGATTTCATCTTGTGTACCTAATACTATTTGTATGCCAATTATTTAGGATGGAGCAATTTTTAATTGTACAGACAAGTTCATAAATTTGTATGCCTGCTCTTCACTAAATCCCAGTAGATTTCTCACCTACTCATTGAAACAATCAAAAGCATCCTTGATGTCTATTTTTCCCCTAGGTTAGCAGTACTGCACCTAGATGAGATGCTAACACTGATTTAGAGATCCACATAAGAACAGTTAAGGTGTGGCAATCTGATCACACATGCTTGTAATTATATTCCCAGCTATAGGTATACTCGATGGGGTTGTTCCCATTGATAAAATGTATGTTCTCCTTCATTTACAGAGTCCTCAATGAACTAGACATTTCATGGTATAACGGCACTAACACAATGCACAAATTCAAAAAGAGTTGAAAAAAGAATCGGGTGCAGGGAACACACAATGTTAATGGTAAAAATTGTAAAATATAGTAAGCGTCTCAGTAAAACAAGGAAAACTTTTATTTATTGTTATAGCATTATGCGGAACGAACTTCATTTCCCGTGTTGCAAGTAAGTTAATTCTTTTCATCAATTAACCTTTGCTTGAGGGTACCCTGGTGAAGCAAAACTGCAAATGACTTTTGTAGCAACCCACATTCAAATCCAAAAGCATGATATGGTCAAATTTTGTGTTAAGAATATACGCAAAATTTACAACTATGTTTATAAATTTTTATATAGTTATGTTTACAAAATTAACCAGTGTTTTATTGTATAACAAGGACAAAATCTAAATAACAATTACAATTGCCTTCCAAAGTACAGGAACAACATATATAATTATTTTGCATAAATAATCAATTTTAAAACCCACTAAACTCTGCATTTTAAGGCTCAAAAGATAATTAAAATTTATAAAGTAGTTCCTCATTATGCAATTCATTCAACTCTTCTTGTAAATATTTCTGTTGCAAATGAAATTTTATTGGTTTATGGAGGAGAAAAAAAATAATGGCAAAGTTTTCTAAACTTTTGGCTTAAAGTCATTTCCAAGACACATTTCAACTGTCAGGGTTTATCACCAATTTTCATAATTGATGTTTCATCTATAATACCACAGCTTTTTTCACACAATATAGATAATTAGCTAGCCCTCACTTCCAGCTGATTATTTCTGTCCTCGGAGGAACCTTATGGTATAATAGACAAAATGTCAAGAGTAATTAGGAATAATGATGGTGGCAACTATGCTATCAAATGACATGCATCCAGGACTGATTATTTTATGCCTTGCCTTTGAAGAAGGTGTTTAATACTTTAAAAATACCTATGCTTTAATTTTTCATGATGCAAAAATAGCAAGATTCTGAAAAATAAGAACAGAATGCCTCTATATTTATATATATCATGCCCACTAAGCCTGGGTTTACTTATTCATTTTCATATTTAATGAGGTAAAATCAATCCAGCCACAAATACCCTGCAGACTTAGCAGATTACAATATTCTTGCATAAGAATAATTTTGATGTCTTCCATATGATCTTTTAAAAGCTAATGTTACTATTTATCACACTGTATAAAGTCAATAAAAGTAATGATTCTCTTTAGCTTTGTCTGGGATTTGATACATTTGTCTCTATGATACTAATATATGTGTTTTTACTTTTTAGGTAACCTAACTTTTCCAGGACATTTCCCAATAGTGGTTCCACAAGGTGATTTAGCTGAGGAGAGAAAAGCAATGTGTAGTTTCAGGTTATTTTCAGTCTAATTCATCTAGTGTCATTTTTGCCAAATTATATAGAAACCATTTATGTTAATCCTGTCATACACTGTAGATCATGAAGAAATTACCAACTGTTTACATTTAAGACTGATAAATAATTATCAAAATATAAATGCATTTCATAATATTTGTATCAAATCTCATAGTATTTAGCATAATACTTTTATCTGTACTTCCCTACAGTTTTGAAAGTGTTAACATTGTTATATTACTATTACAATAACCTCTTTGGTCCACTTAATGTCTCTCTAAGGAAATGCAAGAATTTTGCCTAATATTATAAATAAAAGACGTGCTTCAGAGGATAAATGATTTATCTAAGGTCATACAATTAGTATATATAAATACTATTAAAAATGAAAGCCAGTCTTTTTAGAATTTCTATTATATTAATCCAAATCCTACTCCAACTCCTCTAATATCATATTATTTGTAGAAGAAAGTCAGATTGATAAACTTTTCAAATTTTCTCATTAGTTCAAATTGTAAAAGATAGCTCCTAAATATAACTATTTAATTTCACAAAATAAACACCTAAATTTTACATAATATAATGAAACATGAAATTGACAATCCCAGCTTTAGAAGAATCCAGTTATACAGTACAAAGACAATAGAAGCTTAGAGAAAGTCTATTTAATTCTTTTGTATAAACCTTCACTCCCAAAGTCCTGTGCATATCACCTTACCTGTCAATCAAAGTCAAGTACTGTTGAATTTATGAAGTCAATATCCACTTTCGCATCCGGAAAGAGTAGAAATGCAACAGCACATAATGTATCAGAAGGTTATATTTTACTGGTCTCCTAGATTCCTGAAAGATTTGTCATGAAAAAGAAAAGGACACAAGAAATTTTAATGAAAGGGGCTGCTGCTCAGTGATGCTTACTCCTGGGACCATACTGTCTAGAAAACAATAAGGAGAGCTGCTCCTATAAATGTGTAACATCCCTGAAGATAAAGTAATTCACTACCACCATCTAAATCCATGCTAATCATATAAAAAGGGAGTAAGGCTGAGAGGAAGAGAATCTAATGCCTCATTTAATGAGAAATCCTATTCTTCTCAATCAGTCCATTTCACGCAGTTATAAGAGGGAGGCTGGTATTGGATTAAGCCTGATGCCACAAAACAGGTTGACAAGATGACAAAGATCCTGAGGACTCAGAAACATGTACAGGAGCAGGAGACTAATACAGATCCCTTTCTTCTCTGTTGCCTGGAAAAGAAATTCACATTACCATAAACGCCACATGTACCCAAGTTCCTTATGCTTACGATCTGGTTAGAAGGAATTTTTGAGACTGAAACCTTTACCTATCTTTAGTATGAGTGCTTTTTTGATTTTGATGGCTCAGAAAATAATACTTTTGAAAGTTACTGTAGTGATGCTATAGATGTCACAGTTACCTTCAGCAGGTTTTGCTAATGGTTAATAGTTCTAAAATAGAAAAAAAACTCATATTACTAAATTAGAAGAACTCAAGATACATGCTTTTCAGATCTTTAGAACATTTTAGGATAATTTTTGTATATTTTAAATAATTATTTTACTGATAATATTTATGATTTTACGTTAGCTTGATGCTACAGTTGGAAAGCTAATAATTTACAGACTACTTTGTAGTCTAATGGCTGTACTTGACTTTTGCTACTGCTTGACAGCTTGCAACTTTGATGTTTCTGACTTAAATTAAGAGAAAAGAAAGAGTCAGGTACCTACTCTTGTTCAGTTATTTTTCTGAGGGGTTCTTTTAACAGAATTCCATGAAGCCTTAATGCCGTTTAACAAGAATATTGATTGTGAAATAAAGCCTTGTTCCATTATCTTCTTAGAGGAAGCCCAGATAGAGGTGTTTTAAAAAGTTGAGTAGCATTACTTCTTTGCTCAATATAAGCATACTGTTAACTCTCTGGAGTACATAAAAGGAAAGTTTTCAGAGGGATTTGCTACCTAAGCAAATATTTTCATTTCCACCCTCCACCCACAATTTAAAATAAATGAAGAAATGCTACGGCGTCTAATATCCTCTGACTGTGAATGTGTATGTTTTAATTTAGAGAAACTATCTAAACCTCTAGATTTTACTTGCTAGTTTGGTAACAACTATGAACAATGAACACTATTGCCTGCTATCTCGAGACCTAGGAATTGACAGGTAGTGGTTCTAGAGGTAACCAGCAATGTCAATTATCTGGCCCCATTGTCCAGTGAAACTAGCAGACTAAAGCTCAGCAAGTTGTGCCATTGCATACTGAGTGTGCTTAGCAAAACTCAGAGGATCAACTTATCCAGTGGACATTATCTTTTGTTATTCATCATCGCTGCAGTTGGTTATTCTCAAATTCCAAACATATTGTTAGAATTCAGCAACCCTGCCATTTTATATTATAATGAAGCATATAGCAAAAGCTATTTATTTTAATAGTCTGTCAACAGAAAATTTCATTGAACAATTCGAATAATGTGAAGTTCCTAGAAAATATTGGCATATGGGGAAAATGACTTCTGATATCCAAGCAAATATAAACTAGAACTAATTCAAATGTTTTGAATTCATGACCTGAGAGTTTCTATATTGCAGACTATATTAGAACTTAACCACATATAAAGAGAAACAAATGTGGCAGTGAGGTGATTTCTGATAACAGGTAGGTCAGAGACCTGAATTTACGCTACTTACTCACTACTAAATACTAACTACGTTTCTTAGGTTGCTAAAAAGCTTGAAAGACCCAGGTAATTTCTAATTAGTCAAAGAACTCATTGTCAGTATTTTTGCTGATTCCTAGTAGGAATTATAGAAGTGAAAGTGATGGTCCTTTTATCCTGGCTTGATGACTTATCCACTGACAATATACAAGCCAATAAAAAAATTCATAAAGAGAATGCTTTTTAAATTTTCACCCTGAGAACTACATTGCAACAATTATAAAAATGATTCGAAGCAATTTGTGACAATTTTTATGTTACTAAGAGAACACTTTGCTGAGAAATTTGTTAAGCACTTTCAAATATGTTTTATTAGTTCCTCCCAATTTTTGAACATTTTAATATTTTGTTTTTCTAATTGGTTCCTTTCAGACATAATTTAATATTAGTTCACTGTTTCCCATTTTAAAGACTTTTCATCAGCTTCAAAATGCCATGTCCTGAGATGACTCCTATATGTCATGGGCTTCCAGTTTCAGAAAAAAAAAAAAATGTTTTATATCTTGGATCTTCCTGGAGTTTTCTTAGCTCATTTTACAAACCAAATTCTTCTTTTTTGCAAGAGTATCTCAAGAGAATCTTTCTAAAGCCTGTCTTTGTGTCACTAATATTCTATCAAATTAGTTTTTTGTTCTTCATACAGTTTCTGAGTTATGTGATTTTTAAATATCTATCTACCTATCATCATCACTTAAAATTATTTCATCTTGCAAAATTATGATAATGTCGGAATTCTAAACAGCTGCTTCATTTCATAACTTTCCCTTATTGATTTGTCCTACAGAGTATCCATACTCACACTGGAATGTGCTTTAGGATCTTTCATACTTGGTAGAGATTAAACAGGGGATGGAGCAGGCTTGGTCATGAGAAAAATGTCATTGAGAAAACCATGAGCAGTGTATATGTCAGAATAAGTGGAGTAAAGAGACTGGAGAAAATAATCACCTTAAGTCACTGATTTTTCCCAGAATCATATCCAACCTCATGACTTTCTAGGGAGTCAAATTATTCAAAAGGTTGTAAATCACATAGACCTCATCGTTCTGACAATTCACATAATGAGAACATAATTTTGAAATAACACATTTAACAGATAATTCAAGATTATCTTGTTGTGTTTTCCCATTGCCATATAAACAAAAATGGAATTACTAAATTAATGTTCATGAAATTGCACAAGCTTTCTTCCCCATGATTATAACGGGTCCTATGCTTTCACTGGATCTAGTAGGGCACTTAACAGGCATGGATTATACTCCTAAGAAAAGAGCAAAACAATATGTGCTAAAGTTATGTTTTTGTAAGCAGAGTAGTTATAGATAATTACACAATTCAAGCAGAGTAGATTCAAAGTTATACAGTTTGTAGAATAGCATAATGCTGTAGCAGAGTGTTGTCAAGAATCTGGAATTTTATTTCTAGCATTGGTTCTTATTCTAACTACGTGTGTGAACTAGTAACATTGAACTAGTCACATTGCCACTTGTTCTAAGTTTTCTCGTCCGTAAAATGAGGCACACAGCCTCAATTTTGTCAATTTTTTTCTTCTTCTAATATCTATGTTTACCTCAGTTTTTACTTCATTTTGCTTAGGATGGTAGCCTTCAAATTTCTGACCTTTTAATCATATTTGAAAGTGTTTACAGATTGACAAAATGTTAAGAGTTTCACCACATCTACCTTTTTTTGAAATATAGTTTAAACAATTTCCAAGTATATGTATATAAAAATGTTAGAAAATAATTTAAATGCCCATTTAAATTCATTCATTTAAAGACAGTATTCCCCTGATAAAATACATGTTAGTGACTAAACATGAACTGTCCTTTAAGTGAATGAAATGAGAAAGCAGTTTTTAAACAAGGGTAATCTATACATTTTGTGTTTCTGTTGTGAGAAGTAAATACTTATTCTAATCCATTTAAGCAAACAGTATTAATGATTAATGAAATTCTTGATCCTGTAACTAGACCTACAAATTCTTGAATAATTAATAAGGTACTCAACACTGTACAGAATGTGCATCTGCTATGAAATTTGGTATGTGTGTGCAAGTTATTAATATTGAAAATCTTATACATAAACAGGAGGGAAAGACGGGTCAAAGCAAATCTATTAAAATATACAAGTTTTTTTATTTCTTGTTCTTACAAAAAAGGTAATTATGATCAAATAGCAGAAAGACAATGACAAATATTTTCTCTATTATGACTTCTCTATGACAAAAGTAAATATCTATTGAGGAAACACTAAATTGTAGGTATTGTGGATTTTAAGAATACTATGAAGTCAGAGAAATATAAGATGAAATAAATATCATAATTGTTCATATTACTTAGTGTCTGTGAAATTGAAAGAAAATTATTTCAATTTTGAGAAATGAAATAGGAAAATAAGTTTTTCCAAAAGTCATTACCATGCCATTTTAAATGCATAAAAGTCAATTGTTTTCTTAAAATTTCATCTCACATTCTGACTTTTCAGGTATAACTTTAAAAAAAATTTATGGTAGCCAAGGAATCATAGAGACTTAGACTTGAAAGGAATTTTTAAAAGCATTTAGCTCAATTTCTTTATTTTAAAAAATAGATAAATATTTTTTTAAAAAAATTTTGTATCTATTTAGGGTGTTGTAGCGCAGGTTTCTTACATGTATGTATTGTATAGTGGTGAAGTTTGGGCCTTTAGTGTACCCATCACCCGGTTAGTGAACATTGTACCCAATAGGTAGTTTTTAAACCTTCACCCCCTCTAGTCCTCCCACTTTTCATGGTCTCCAGTGTCAATTATTCCACTCTGGATGTCCACGTGTACCCATTGGTCAGCTCTCAATTATAAGAGGGAACATGGGGTATTTGACTTTCAGTTACTGAGTTATTTCACTGAGGATCATATTTTTAAAATAAAGAAAATCAAGTTCAGATGGGGTAAAATACTTAATAATCCCCTCTAAGTCTGTGGCATTCCATGCCAGATGTCTTAGGTGAAGGCTTAGTTTTAAAGTTACTCTTGGAGCAGCTCCCTAGTCTAAGATAGTTTCCAGGACAGTCTAGAAATTGCCATTCTTTGTCACCTTGGAAAGGTATCATAGTCCTTCTATGGTGGAAAAGTGGATGGCACGTAGATATTTAGGATACCATTGATATCAACTATAAACTATTTTCATGTCATTATCAATATAAAAAATGATTAAAATATTATAATAGTAATAGTGACATGAACTACTTTTAAACTAACAATAAAATCATCTGCCATTTTCATAATATTGTCAATATAGTTCAGCTGGCTTATATGTATTTAAAATTACAGTGTCATAAGACTTTACCTGCTTAATTAAGCTAACAATATGAAGCACTAGCACACACATTTATGCTTTATATATAGTTATACATAAATCTGTACAGTCACAATACTGTAAATGTTTCACTCCTCTGGGAATCAGAGACCATTGAAGTAACATTGCAGGACGTTAATAGTGTCCTAATTTCTAAATAAGGAAACTTTTGACAGCTCAAATGTTTCACGCTTGTCAATGAAAATAGAATTCTGAGGATCTTATGATCTGTTTTCATTTAAAAATATTTTTGAACATGAATTATAGGTCAGTTGGGAATATACTGTTGAATAAGGAAAGCACAGTCTCTATCCTCTAAACATGAAAAGAATAAAGTAAATGATTACAATATAATATTTTTTAATAAAGACTCTAGTATGTCATCATAGAAAATGATTCAAGTACAAATTAAATTACTTTATATGGAATTGTGATTTTAAATACATTTTGTGAGGTTTTTTTTGTGTGTATGCGTGTTTTTTTTTTTTTTTTTTTTTTTTTTTTTTTTTTGAGATACAGTCCCGCTCTGTCGCCCAGTCTGGAGTGCAGTGTCGCGATCTCTGCTCAGTGCAGCCTCCGCCTCCTGATTCAAGCGATTCTCCTGCCTCAGCCTCCTGAGTAGCTGGGATTACAGGCACATACCACCATGCCCAGCTAATGTTTTTGTATTTCTAGTAGAGACGGGGTTTCGCCATGTTGGCCTGGCTTGTCTGGAAATCCAGGCCATTTCGCCTGGCCCATTTTTAATGTACAGTTTTATGAGTTTTGACAAATACAAACATCCATGGGACCACCATCCCAAGCACTGTATTTCTATCACCCAAACAGTTTTCTCATGCACTTCCCAATCTTCCCCCAAAACTTCTACCAGGCAACCATGGTTCTGATTTAAATCACAATCAACATATTTTGTCTGTTATAGAACTTTATATTATAGAATCATACTTATATCCTTTAGTTGTAATACCAAAATCCAGGAGTTTAAATTTTTAAACTAAAACACATAAGAGTACAGGTAAAAATATCAAGCTGGCTCTTACATTGATGGATTCTACGATAAACAATACTAGTAAATTGGTCACTGGGTCTTAGAATAGTATTCATTACTCTACACCAACTTTTTTTTTCTCTTGTATGCTGCATTTTTTATCTGTATTTTAAGACTACATTTATGAATTTTACATACATAATATTCTCAGAGTTAAGACCGTTCACTTTAATGCATCACCTTCTAATCAGAAATGCTTTTTTAAAAATAACTGTTCTGTTTCTATCTTAAGAATTTTATAGATTTTATAAATAACTAGGTTTCTCTTCTCATGTTCACTGATTAACGTCAAAATTCTGACCCAGTCATGACAAACGTATAGGATTTATGGTATCTGTTTTAATGATAGCCTCATTTCTAGCTTCATTGTATATCTTTAACTTTTTAATTTTCTTTAGTTATTTTTTAAAGTTATCCAGTTCTATATCACATACGTCAATATGAGTGAAATTCAATAAACTAATTAAATCATTTAAGGTAAAGATTTAAATAATTTTTCAAATTCATGTAAACTTCTAATCATTTAATAATTAGTTTAGGGGAGTACCCACAATTATCTTTGCCTCAAATTTTTTTTAATGTCTTTTAATATATGTATCTTGGCTTAGAACAATCTCCTTTAGAACACTGAGCTGACAGATGAGTATTGGAAATAAAGTGGATTTGAAGGATGCTGGATACATATGACCCTTTGTTGTTAGTGTTTATGTGCATTGTACTGCTAGAATCAAAGTCCAAATTCTACCAGCTGTTACAGCAACTCAGTCTTAGCCCATTACTTTAATTAATCTAACCTTATTTTCAATGCTTCCATCTTCCTGTAAATAGAAAGTCAAAGGAGAAGATACAGAACCAGTGAACTTTCTGAGATTAATTACGAGGAAAAACAGTTCTAAACATTTCTTACATAATAAAACTCTTTGATCTATAACAATACCATGTGCATCCTCAAACAAACATTTGAAATGAAAACTTGTAGCCATTAAAAATCTACTCATAATAGAAATTATTACTAAGCTTAGCCAGCTGTCTTTTCATTCATAATAAATCGATAATTTACATCATACCCATATGGCTTTTTAGTTATACAAATATTGAAATATTAAAGTTGCAACTCCTATTCTCTTTTGAGAATAGAGATACTGGTAAGTTTTTCACCATAAGGAAAAAACAAATGCCTAATATTCAAAATATAAATATTTTATACATGTCGCTTAATCACCTTAAAGACAAGAAGAAAGTGGCTGCGACAGTTGCATTAAGTACCAATTCAGAATGAACATTTTGCTTCATAATGTGAATACAAATGCATATGTTTAAATGAAACATGTAAAAGACCAGAAAAACTAAGTTGACAATGCGCATTATTGCATTTGTGAGGATTATGCTTTTGGCCTTAATTTTTAAACTTCTAAACACAGAAATTTAAAACACCTAAATTAAATTAGACTTGTGTTTAAAGATAAAAACAAAACTACTTTATATTTCCCGAAGATTGTTTTTAACCCTTTAAGTAGGAAATGATTTTCTAAGCCTAAGTAAAATAAATCAAAGAAGTACTCTCTTATGCAAGTTTTTTAACATCAGAGTTATGACATCTAAACTGCCATGCCCACCAAGGGCAGCTTCCAGGGAATTAAAATAAGGATAGGCTTGTGGCATGGCAAATATTTGACAAGGCTGTCTTCCCATGCCTAGTCAACTCTATGAAATACTGGAAGGCATTTCGCAGGCTTTCTGGACATTTTATTCCACTTGGCAGCTAAACTCAAAATTTTAATGTGAGATAAATATTGAAATCTGATTGTGTTATCAGTTTTACTAGCTCACTTAAGGCAAATCACTTCTTTTTGCTCTAATTTATTATGTTGGAAATGGGAATCTCTATATTGATACTTATGAAATTGTGTTCTGTAGAGCTCTTAAATAAAAATCACCTGGATGTTGTTAAAAATGCAGATTCCTGAGTTCCACCGCATCTCTACTATGTTAGAATATTAGCTGTAGAATCCAAAGAGATTCTTTTTCATAAACTTTCCATGCCATATATATGCAACAAACATTGAGAGTGACTAAACTAGGCTGATAATGTCAGATGTTAGAACAAGAGAAATAGAGTCTAATAAAAATACTAGACCCCTTATTCCTTCCAGGAATAAAGAGGTGAGTTCTCCCTTCTGGAACCTCATATTGTCATGCGCAAGAGACAAAAGAGAGCTCAGGAACTCCAGTGCTCCTGGAGGGACTTCTGTCTTTTTAGTCTCTATTCCCATCTCAAGGGTCACCAGAAAAAAAAAAAAAAAAAAAAAAGGATTTGTGTATGCAGAAAAAAGAATCCCACCTCTCTCACTCCCCAAAGCCACAGCCTCACCTATATGCCTGTCAATGCTAACCTCATATGGTCTCCACTCTTGTTTATATCAGTCAAAAGAGTTCCAGAACTTCCAGATCATATCCCATCCCTAGGACTCTTTAATTCCATCAGTTCTATGATTAACGAGGCATCACCTCTACTCATTCTCACTATCTAATTTATTTTTCTTTAGCATAGTTATCAGTATCTGAAAAACAATATGTATTTTACTTCTTTATTTTTATCCTTATGTCCTGCATCAGGATTTATGCTCCAAGACAGGAGGAATAGTTTGTCAATAAGTATTTTATAAGTAAATAAACTAATTAAATGTTCATATGTAACATTACCATTTATCTATGCAGTTCAATAAACGTATGATAAATTCTATAACCCATTTGACTGTGAAAGTAACTTCTGTTCCTCAAGAATGGAGGGAGTACATTTTAGCTTTATAGAAGAAGAGGGAATTAATTTTTTTGTGTTCCCCTCATATTGGAATGCCCTGCTTCACCACCTCACATGCTCAGTTTGTCAATCTGATAATTTCTCAGCCTTCAATTACCTCCTTTTCTGTGAAGTGGCCATGGTGTTTTTAGACGTCTTTGATAAAATTTTCTCAGCCGTTCTTAATAGAAATCTTATAATTAAAATTAAAAATAAGAATAACTTAATATAATGATCTAACAATAAATAGTGTTAATGTTTTATCATTATTTTAAAATCAGAAGCCTGTCACTGAAGTCCATTTATTGTTTTTTAAAACCCTCACATTTGTCCTTACCTTACATCTTTTTTTTTTTTTTTTTTTTGTATTTTTTTGAGATGAGGTCTCGCTCTGTCACTCAGGCTGGAGTGCAGTGGCATGATCTCGGTTCACTGCAACCTCCGCCTCCTGCATTCAAGCTACTGTCATGTCTTAGCCTCCCAAGTAGCTAGGATTACAGGCTCCTAACACCACGCTCGGCTATATCTTTACATCTTCATTCCAACAATCAGTACCATTTCATTACCTTGTTATAGCTAGACAGCAATGTTGTAAATAATTCTTAATTAATGACCCACCAAGTAAGTCCATCTTCAGTCCTGGTTTATTTATTGTCAGAATGTTCTTTCAGAAATAAATATCTAATTATATCACAAACCTTCTTAAAATTCTTCTATGTTTTCATATCACCCATTGGATAAAATCCTTAATCATTTCCATTGACATATAAGATCTCCATTACCTTGCCTTTAAATATTACTGCAAATGATTGCTGACATCTTTCCTATCCTTACCTTCTCCTTCACAAGACAAAACTATGTATACATTCCCAAATATATCATAGAGAAGTTTTTTTTTCTTTTTTTGTTTTTATGCCTTGACACATGTTCTTCCCTCATTTTGAAAAGCTCTTCCACCCACTTAAGGACTTGGCAAAGGACTACTCAACTCTAACAATTAGATTTTCTGTACGAAAATGTCTCTGATTTTCTAATTTTGTTGTTCATTATCTCCTTGCGTCCCCACTATACATTTTGCATGATCTTATCACTGGTATTCTTTACACTGTTTTGAAATTATTTCTTTGTGTAAGGCAAGTCATTTATGATTTGTCACTTTTAACTTGAAAAGAAAAGCTGGAACAGTCTTAGTTGCTATGACATGACTCCCCACAGCTCAAACCATTGAAAGTTGGATCAAAGATTAGCACTAAATAGGTGATTGCCTGATCAATAGACTGGCAAAAAATAAAATAAAATAAAATAAAATAAAATAAAATAAAATAAAATAAAATAAAATAAAATAAAATAAAAACAGATAAACTTGGTGATTACATTTTATCTTTCAGAAATTTGAATTGGGAAATGTGGAGAGAATAAGGCAGTTTTAGCAGAGAATAAAGCTGCAAAGACCCATGGAAGGAAACACTGATGTAGTTTATGAGAAGAAAGGAAGAACCAGGTTCATAAACAATCATGGCACGTCAAATTTATAAGGAAGCAAAATTTATGAGTAGACAGGATCTATATGAAAAATAAGATATCTAGACACAGCAGAAAGACAAAGTAAAATTATAGCAAAAGGGGAAAATGACAGAAATTTGGAAGGAACATGAGTCACACTATAGTAGACCATGTAATCATTAATGATTCTGTCCAACCTCCTACAGCTAAGGCTTTCAGTACTGTTTTTGATTGTTAAAGAACTTAGGTTTCTGAATTTTCCCTTTGGTCTCTTCTAAAATGGTTTCTATCTGCTTATTACCTAATTATGCAATTTTTTTCCTTGGGTGCACAGTTACTCTTAAAATAAATTCTTCATGACTAGAAGTAACTTGAGTGGTTCTGATCCTTTTAACCACAAAAGCCGAACTAGAAAATCTTTTTCCATCATAGTGTGAATTTTACACAGGCTAGGAAACTCACATCTTTTCTCTTCATATCTCTGATACATAGTAAGCACTTTTATTTCCACCATTTCTTGATGTCATTGTCACGTTCCAGTCTGTCCTGAAAATCATATTGCTTACCCTATAAGTTCTCAATTCAATACAATCCGCAGAATTATATTTTAAAATCCCTCACAGTAATTACCATGATAGAGTGGGGATAGGGTAGCTGGCTGAGCTAAATTCTATCTGGAAAGGTTCAGAAGAGCAAACTGCTCAATCCACATAATGAACTAAATATTCAGGGTGCATTTTATCTACAGCAGTCACAATGGGGAACACCAGAGACAGTATAAACAGCTGGTCATTGGGCCCAGAGAGCAATAAAAACCTAGAACACCTATTGTGTTTATGAAATGAGACAATCCTTACCATGCCCTTTGCAAAACCTTCCCATTATTCCAAAGTGCCCCCTTCAAGCCCTTAGCTGGTCCTGTTCTGGATTACAATTTGTTCAAAGGACAATCATTTTTGGACCCAAAGCCACAACCAACTCTATACAATTCAATATTCCTCATCACTTCTCAGATCTGGATGCTTCTCATTTTTGACTGTCACAGTACAAAAAGTCTCATTTGATGAGAGTGCCTATTTATCATCCTAAGATCTTCTCTCAGTACTTTAAGTGGTTCTCTATACCCCTCTCCACCCTAGAGTAAAGCTACATTTAGTAAGATTTTTATACTTTATGGGTTATAAAGGTATCTTTAAAGTACCTTTGCTTGAGATCCTTGTAGAGCTGGGGGAGAGAGGAATGCAAAATTAATTTTCTGGCAGAGTGTGCTAAAACTGTAATGAAGAATGAATCAATGGATGATGATTGCACTAAAGACAAGTGGCCTGAGACTATGGTCTTATAACATTTTTAAACACGTATAAAGAATGTGTGAAATAGGACTATTAACAAGGATAAAACCAAATTATTTGGTGATGGCAGCAGAAACAATGAAGGCACTTTAATATTCTCAGGTGTAGGACCCACCGTCATTAAGCTGAGCACTCAAGTAGTCTGGCTTCACTTTTGCTTCTTTTATATCAGGAAGGAGGCCCTTATGTACTCTTGCTAGGTACTCATTTAATATATCAAGAAAATCTTCATGCATTTGGTCCTACATCCACCTATACCATTTTTTCTGGAGTAGTAATTTTAGATGTTTTAAAATGTTTATTTAGAATAGTTATTAATAATACATTTTAAATGTATAGCATTTTATTAAAGTGAAAATAGATTGATATATAATAAACATAGTTTTGAATTCAAAATGTCTTAATTACTAGTTCTTCTCATTCTAAGATTTTTTTTTTTTTTTTTTTTTTTTTTTTTTTTTTTTTTTTTGTCTCGCTCTGTCGCCCAGGCTGGAGTGCAGTGGCGCAATCTCGGCTCACTGCAAGCTCTGCCTCCCGGGTTCACGCCATTCTCCTACCTCAGCCTCCCGAGTCGCTGGGACTGCAGGCTCCCCAACTACGCCTGGATAATTTTTTGTATTTTTAGTAGAGAAGGGGTTTCACCATGTTAGCCAGGATGGTTTCTATCTCCTGACCTCGTGATCCACCCATCTCGGCCTCCCAAAGTGCTGGGATTACAGGTGTAAGCCACCGTGCCTGGCCCTAGAGAAGAAGCTTTCTATTTACAATAACTTGAAGGTTCTGGATACAGTTTATTCTTTGTACGGTATTTCTCTAATTCTAGGTAAAGGAAGAATAACCCAGTGTTATTTCTAATTTATAAGAAAATTTGGTCACTGTTTTACCTTCAAAGCCTAGCAAATTGCATGTAACATATTAGGTATTTAAAAAAAACCACAAAATATTTGTTTAGTGAATGAGTGAATAATCACAAAACACATTTGAAGCTAAAGAGAAATTAAAAGTCCTAGAATCTAGATACCCTTCCCTTTGTTACAGATTATGAAACTGTGTCCTAGAATGTATTCTTCTCAAAATCATCAGCCAAATGAATAGTAGGATTAAAACCAGAAGCAAAGTTGTCAAGGACAGTATTAATTTCATGATACCAGGTGCTGTCACTGTTTCTAACCAAATTTCTCTAGTAACTACTATTTGATTAGATAACAAAACTACCTTTTTTGCAGGTCAAATGCAGTCAAATATCAGCAATTTCATTTGGTATGATACATAAGTATGGTATGATACATAAGTATACATTGGTATAGATACATAAGTATCTATATAGACAGATCTAAATATGTAGATAATATATATAGATATGCTAGATAATATATATATTATTTAATATATCTATATATTATCTATATATCTAAAATAGATCTAATATCTATATATTACCTATATATCAAATATAGAGAGATATACTAGATACAGTATATATATAGCATATACTGATATTTATAGATATATTAGATATGGTATCTAATATATATAGTATATCTATGTGTTAGATATCTAATATATATACCTATATAGATAGATAGACCTATTACATAGATACAGTAGATATCTAATATATATGGATGTAATAGATATCTATATATAATATATCTAACATATCTAATATATTTATTGCATACATATCTAATATATATCAAATAAATATATATTTATATATTAGATATCTACTATTTCTACATAAATAGGTCTACCTACACATATATATTAGATATCTAATATATATATTATCTACATATATTTATGTATGTGCAGATATATTGTACATAAATTTACCTCTATGTAGCTATGTATATCTATACATATATATGCACACACACATGTATCTTAGAAGTATTTTTTCCATCTGAATTATAAAATTTAGAGAACAAAAGGAAAACATATTCCTTTCTTTGCACTTTCTTTCTGATTTATTCTAATTCATTAAAAATATATTAACCGAGTATTAGGTCATATGAGAAAGATTAAGTTGTATGCTTTATATTTAGCATCTGCCTGTAAGAATTTTCTTCTCCTTTAAGTGACACCATTGTTACTTGTCTCCAAATCCTTCTTCTTTCTTAAGAAATTAGGTCTTTCCTTGCAAATTTTATCCTCTTATTATAGTACTTACATAACAAATTTGTTCTTTAAAAATATAAATTTAAAATGTTAATCTGTGCTATTTTCATATAAAGTAGTTTTTAAAACACTTTACCATTCCTAATTGAAAGATCTTAGTTTAGTAGACAGAAACATTAATAAATTAATTTTATTTATTAGCTAGTATTTTTAGGCATTTTAGCCATCTTTATAGATTTTTAGGCATCTATAAAGATGGCAAATTGAAATACCTATGTATTGCAAAATTCCTCATTTGCTAGGTGAAATGGAGAAGGAGGGCCTTAAAATTAACATGAAACCTCCTTAATTTTTATGCTACTTAAAACTACTTGGAAAACCCACCTTGCACCCTGTCTCCTCACAGTTTGGGAAGGGTCAGTCTTATTATGCTTAAGGAGAACTTTCACAAATGACTGTGACCTGCATTTCAAAAGCCACAAAATATATAGTTTTTGGGAAACATAAACTCTATTATGAAACATAATAGAGGTATTAGAAAATATTGACAAAAAAGGAAGTTGTTGAAAATTTCCAAAGAATCAAGATAAATGAGCACATGTATGAATTATGTAAATAAGGTGAGGTCTAGAGTAAAGAAAAATGTATGATTTGCAGTATATTTTTTTCTTTAAGCTTTAATCTATGACTTTGAGAAGAACGGAAAAGTTGAATCAAGTGTATATGCAAGCCTTCCTGAACAAAGAGACTCCAAATGCCATAATATTAAATAACAGCAGAAATGGTATAGCTGTTACACAAACATACTTTTTGACTTATTATCTAAGCCTGCATATGTCAATGCTAGAAGCTCAAAAATTCCAGATTAGTAACCTATAAAGTGGAATATACTCACTTGTAAGTAGTAATTCCTTCAGGGCAACAACCTGCATTATTTGTAGTTTAATTTTCTGTAATCACCGTATTACCTCATGGAAGTGTTACAAAGTAGGCCTAATTAATGATTATAAAGCATTTTAAAAATTCATTGTGTTATATTAATGCTAAGTAGCAATGATAACAACAATGTCAAATGTGTAGTACACCAATGGCCCCTTACAAATAAAAATCATATTAAATAAACATTTAATTTCTCATTGCTGGAAACATTATTTGTTGTAAATTAGCATAGTTTTATATTTATAGTCTACAAAACTAAAAACAGACAATATTCAACTAATGATTCTATTTCAATCGCAGAAACCATGAACTAGAAAATATCTCTCAAATTAGAGGATAAGAAAATGTTTAAACACTTAAAGGTGATTTATTTTTTTATATTCAAAGCTCAAAATATTTCCAATAGAAGAAATACACACTTGATTACATACATCTACTTGTACAACCATGCATTTGCTTAATTCAAATGATATCTATATTAGTGATAATATCAATAGCAAATTTGCTACATTTTCAGGTGTTCTGAGACCCCCCTAAAATTGTCTATAATTACTATCAAACATGTTATAAGACCTGATTAGGAAATCATGTGATCTGTTAATTATTAAATTATGGTCAAGCACATGGATTACATTTATATTCTCTGAATAATATGCAGAACATATATAGTAATTTTTTCAAAACTTTCATTATCACTGGCAGAAAAATATGCTCCCTATTATGCCAGGACATGGGAAGTTTGCTATGCATTCTTCTTTGTAGCACTCTACATGTTCTTATTTGGGTATGCATACATCTACTATTCAGCCTATGTATTTCAGGAACAAACCAACCAGCAAAGAGAAGTGGAGAGTTGGATGCTGGGAATAAGAGCAGTTTGGTAGAAAGGTTCTGTTCTGTTAAACCAACCAATATTTTCCATTGCCCTAGCCACAATCATCAATTCCACTGTGGGAGAATACAGTGCTGTCCTTTGTATAGCTAGGTCTGAAGTGCTTTTTTGTCACCTACAAGGAAATGAAGACACTCACTGTTAGCCATAATCACTTTTAACCATGAGGGAAAAAGGACAAAAATGAAGAAATAGTAAAGAAACGGAGAAGAATCCTTGATAAAACCAGGTCTCAAGCCTTTCTTACCTCTAAACTACTCAGATACATGAGCTGATACATCTCCTCTGTTTGAGATGAATTTCATCTTAGATATATTTTATCCAGTTTAATTACTAATTCTCAAGTATATTTTAAAAATTATCACTTGTCACATTAACTGGATATTTATAACAGCATTTCTTCTACAGTGGTGTAAATTGATGATTATATACAAAAGTCATTCACACACATACATTTCAAATACCATGTATGTTTTCATTGTAAAAGATTTATATTATATTTTTATTTTTGAAGTTATTTCTATGATGAATTTTATTCCAGTTAAGAGATTCTTTTCTTCTCCTGCTTTTTTCATGAATTTTTTTTCAAGCATTTTTTTTTTTAGTCTATGCTACTTCTCTACAATATGACTGACTAAAATGTTTTAGGAGATAGGTCCAAAACTCAGAGCCTTGTAAACTTTTCCATTTCTCTCTAGGTCACTGAATGTCTTCCCTACCACTGAAGTATACACAACTTGGAAAACAATATAATTTTTGTATAGACAGGTGGAAACAAATATTAAATACTTTGATAGATTTCATAGATGTTTGAGAATACATATTAAATGTCTATACCAATATGGCTATATCATCATTATGTCATTTTACTATGTCCCTTGTAAAGATGCTACCCTGATACCTACCATTCTTTAAACTCCATATGAAACACCCCACTCCTTAAGCGTGGGTTGCTGGGTGGCTTATTTCCAAAGAGTAAAATTTGGAAAGGGAAAATATAAAGAATAATTTCAAGGTGGAGCGACCTGGAGTAGACTGCCTTAGCCAGGTGATCATGATTATCATCAACACTGACTAAGTCATTGATTCATGTATTATTGCTATGATCTGATGAGAATGGAACTTGCCACTGCAGTCTTCCAAACAGAACTCCATAACTCTAGTCCAATCATGAGAGACACATTAGACAAATCCCAATTGAAGGTTGCTACAAAATATCTGACCAGTATTCCTCAAAACTGTCAGTGTCATCAAAAACAAGGGATATATGAAGTTCTTACAGTCAAAAGGATCCTAAGGAAACATAACAACTAAATGCAACATAGTATTCTAAAGAGGATCCCAGAACAGGGGAAAAAAACATATTAGGTAAAACTAAAAAAATCTAAAAAAAGAATATGAGCTTTAGTTAGTAATAATGTATCAATACTGATTCATTAACTGTGACAATATTAGTACAAATATACTAATGTATGTTGTAAACAATATAGGAAACTGAGTATGAGGTATATGGGAACTCTGTGTTCTATATTCCCACTTTCTGGGAAACCAAAAGTATTTTAAAATAAAAAGCTTATTAGTTTATAGTTTAAAGAATAAACTATATATAAGATTCTTGCGCTGGCCTAGCTTAGCAAATTATTTTCCTTTGACCCATGACACTAAGTCCCAAACTAAAAACAGGTGAAGTGATACCCTGGAGCATTTTCTACACCCATGACATTGAACTCTTGAGCTTTTACATATAGGTAGGGAAACAAAACACACAAAAAGGAAAGAAAAACAAGGAAAAAGAAGACTTGCTCTCTGGGTTGTTTAACTATCAACTTGTTGGCTTGTCACAAGCAGGAGAGCTGTGTGCAAGTGTGAAGGGCCCAGGTAGAAGCAAAGGCCAAGAGAACACTTGCCCCAGTCCATTTCTGTTTACTTGCTCCAGTCCCCATATTTCCTCTCCTTTGTTTTTTGCTTCTATGCACCCCATAATCATTGGTGTCCCTCTATATGATAACTTCTTCCCCTAAATACTGAAATATTCACACAGCATTGATTGCATGTTACTTAATCAACAAATACATTTGAAAAAGCATAGATATTGTTAATACAAGTTTTAATATATTTTAAAGAGCTAGTGGAGTGAGGTCATAATTTTAATTTTAGGACACGTTTGTTACATATGACATGATCTTTAACAATAGGTCTTATTTATAACTTTAAGGGAAATTACAGTGAGAGAAATATGAGACATATTTTCTCTTGTTTGTAACTTCATTACCATCAAATGTTGACTTCTATACTAATGCATATGTAAGAGGTATGCATCTTGTGACAAGATTTTACTACAACATGTCTTTTGTTACATTATTTAGTGTAAACTTGTCTCTAATAATTTTTTCCCATGTAAATGCACACTCATCTTCATGTTGCCCTTTCTTCCAGTCTCATTATCATTTTTACATTGCTAAGACTTCAAATATAAACTTACAGGTGGATAGCTATCTGTTGCCATGTAGTGAATCACTGCAAACTGAAAGACTTCATACAACATATATTTGTTATCCATATTTCTGTGGTCAGGAGTCCAGGTATGACTTACCTGACTGGTTAGGGTCTCAAAAGGCTGTAATCAAGGTGTTTGACAGGCTGTATTTTCATCTGATGGCTTGACTGAGGAAGATTCCATATCCAAATTTCCTCAGAGTGTTGGTAGAATTTATTTCCTTGTGGCCATTCAGCTGAGGGCCTGCCTTTTTGCTGGCTGTTGGTAGGAGGTCATCCTCAATTCTGAGCAGCTGTCTATAATTTTTAGAGGCAATGTCACAAGTGATTGAAGTAGAAAACTAACCTTTCACTGTCTCTAGTTACTAGTAATGATGTATCTGATAGAAATTTCTAGCTGAAGAGCAAGAAAAAGCAGATGTTAAGAAAGTATCATCTATTAAATACTCTGACAGTTAAAAATATTTTCAATTTTTATATTCTTTTGTGTTAGTCCACAAGACAGCTAAAAAAAGGAAGGTGGAAAACACATACATGTAGCCCAAGGGATGTTAGCAATTAGAAAACTTTGCTTCTGTGTCACAGATGGCAGACAAATGTGACATCAATACAAATTTTTGACATATTGTAAATATGTAAATACCTATTTTTTGAAAAACAGAACAGAGATTACTATTTAATAATTTTGATTCCTGTAAGCCAAATTAAGATTTAAGGTCTAAGTTGACCACACAGGTCAACCTTTTTCACTCCCATTTTTCATTGCTGAAATGAACAGTGTAGAACTGAAAATGAAAGAAGCAAAAAGAACTGTGTTTATGGGCTTACAATTTTTGAGAAGAGTGCTTTTAAGAGACTTCAGAATGAAGTCACTGAGCAATATTACAACCATATTTTGAAAACCTTTAAAATGAACTGTTTGCAATGCTCTCATAAATGCTCTCTTCTGAGCTCAACCATTTCTGTTTTCTTTCTGCCCATGTGCTTGAATGTTGCCCTAGAGGTTAAGGAGTATCAGTCATAAGCACTAGAGTCAGACTGTGGCCAGAGTTGATACCAATGTACAAATCTATCTTTCTCCATTTGAACAGCCTGCTAAGTTCTGCATGCAGCCACTGGCTTTGAATGGTTTTTAACTCTTCTGTAATATATACTCTGAAAATACAAGGGGTATATTATTTTTTATCCCTCTACCCACTGGCCTTTTTTTCCCCTCATTTGAATGTCCAATTTAGATCTAATGAATCTGATGATTACCTCAAATTCCCTAACGTGAGTGTCTCCAACAATATCATGGTTCTAAGACATTTTTGTCTTCTTCTTCAATTACACAAATGACATATTATGAAATAGCGCAAGAGAGCAAACAATAGCAATTTAATTTTAGAATAAAAGTAATTGTCCAGGTTTCTCTACAGCCTGTGTTTAATCAATAACTTTAAAATAAAACAGGAGTAATAGGAGAATAAAGGCATATGATAAAGCACAAATTTTGGTACAGAATAAAGTTCTCTCAAAGCCTTGGGCTTGAAAAAAAAAAAGATAAGAATAATATCAATGATGTTGCTGACATTTTCTCCACCTTCCCTCACTGTCCACTGTTGTCTCTTCACCCTTCTAGTCTGTCTTAACTATTTCAGAGGATTAAACCTAACTGTTATAAAAAAGCACATCCAGCAGACTTGGTTTTTAACCGAAAACTAAAATTGGGCAATTTTGCTACTCATGTCCACCCAAGTGTTAAATGATGTATCAGCAAAATAACCATTTGTAAACTCCCCCCTTGCTGTAATGGAACATTTAGAAATGCCGTGTCAAAGACAGTTCATTTCTACTTTTTAAAAGAGCATATCCTGTTCATAAATATAGATGCCTATTCTTACTCATGTCAGAATACAGACCATTACCACTGAATTGGAGCTACAGCCACACTAATAAAATAAAACTAGTGATAGTTTCTCTACTAAGAAACCAACTACACAGTATAAATTTATACACATTATATGGTTCTGGTGTCTGCCATCTGCAGCACATAAGCAAACTCCCCTAATTACTGACATCTCTCTATGAAGGCCCATGTTCTCTTTGTGTGTTTTCCACTTCCCTTTTCATCAGCTCCCTTGTGGACCAAAAGCACCATTTCTGCCAGGTGAGCTTAACAGATGCCATCTTCTGAGCTTGCCAGTAAAAGGTCTGTTGCTTTGTTTTTAGTTGGGATTATTTCTTGTTAGATTGTACAATGATTGTGCTTTTCAAACTGAGCCACCAGCTTGTAGCCCATGTTTCAGCTTACGATCTTTATCAGAATTAGAAATGTTAGTCTCAGAACATCTATGGCACACCCATAAGAGGTATATAAAGCGTGCCAAAAAAATAACCCATGAAAACAGTGATGAATGAAGAACATGATGGGGCCAGATACCAAGAAATGAGAGCAAGCAGTACTCACACCTGGTGTGTGTGCTAGAGGTAACACCTAGGGATAACTCCCAGGTCAAGGCTAACAGGCCTGAGGAAGAAAGCAAGGTATATAAACTTGGAAGATGACAAAACATTTTCATAGAATATGTTTACTTCCTGCAATTTTTCTTTGAAAATTCCAAGTTCTGCCCCTGTATGTTAGCCTTTAAAAAAATGTCCTAATATCTGAGGCCACTGTTCCTGTCCATGAAGACTATGTTCCACTGTGTACTTCCTCAAATCAACACAACTCTTTGATGTCTACCTATATTTTTACTGGCATCTCCTTCCTGTAATATGCATTTATTTCCTTCATTTCTACGTTACCATCGTGCTTATGATCTTTATCTTACAAAGCTAAACTTTACTCAGTCATTCCGCAAATATTTATAAAGCTTACAGCATGTCCCAGTTGTCCTTGACATATGTTAGCTTTTTTCCTCTACTTAGATATAAGCACTTCCAGAATAGGTATTTTGCGAGATAAACGTGTTTTCATCTCTCCTGTATTCTTTAGTATAGTGTAGGACACAGAGTTGAAATTTAGTATGCACTTTTTAAGAAAAAGATATGGTGGTATTACATGTAGAAAAACAGATATTAAGTATTACAATTAAAACCAAATATGTACTAAGCATATTTGCTTTATGTATTGAAAGTCTGTATGTAAAATCAGCAACAAATTTGCTGGTGAAATTGCAAATTAGGTCATGAACTGGGGCCATAATGTTTGGTATGCTAAAAAGGGAGCAGATTTAAAAATCTGTCAGAGTAGAATGGTCAGGATCATAACTGTTTGGAAACAAGTAGTGAAATTAAGATAAGCTTTTATAGCATGGCTTCTAGGCTTAGGGATGGATGACTGAACAAATGGTAGTATCATGAATCAAAAGAATGGTTTTTGTTGTTGTTTTTTGTTTGTTTGTTTTTGGTTATCCTCTATCCTCCACACTAGACTTACTTTCAGCTTCTGTACCCGAGTCTGATTTCTAGCCAATTTTACTACCCAAGATGGGTAAACTTTTTAGTTCACAAATTTTTTTTGATAAATAATAAAACAGAAACCAAATGAGCACAAAGATGGATAAGACCCAGCTGTTAATTTAGTTAGGCAGATAGTATACAAGCTGGGGAAACTGACATCTGAATTGAGTGCTAAAGAACACACAGGATTGGACTGAATAGCGGATATTCTTTTTTTATTATACTTTAAGTTTTAGGGTACATGTGCACAACGTGCAGGTTTGTTACATATATATACATGTGCCATGTTGGTGTGCTGTACTCATTAACTTATCATTTAACATTAGGTATATCTCCTAATGCTATCCTTCCCCCATACCCCACCCCACAACAGGCCCCAGTGTGTGATGTTCCCCTTCCTGTGTCCATGTGTTCTTATTGTTCAATTCCCACCTATGAGTGAGAACATGTGTTGTTTGGTTTTTTGTCCTTGCGATAGTTTGCTGAGAATGATGGTTTCCAGTTTCATCCATGTCCCTACAAAGAACATGAACTCGTCATTTTTTATGGCTACATAGTATTCCATGGTGTATATGTGCCACATTTTCTTAATCCAGTCTATCATTGTTGGACATTTGGGTTGGTTCCAAGCCTTCCCTATTGTGAATAGTGCCGCAATAAACATACGTGTGCATGTGTCTTTATAGCAGCATGATTTATAATCCTTTGGGTATATACCCAGTAATGGGTTGGCTGGGTCAAACGATATTTCTAGTTCTAGATCCCTGAGGAATTGCCACACTGACTTCCACAATGGTTGAACTAGTTTACAGTCCCACCAGTGCAATCAAACTAGAACTCAGGATTAAGAAACTCACTCAAAACTGCTCAACTATATGGAAACTGAACAACCTGCTCCTGAATGACCACTGGGTACATAACGAAATAAAGGCAGAAATAAAGATGTTCTTTGAAACCAATGAGAGCAAAGACACAACATACCAGAATCTCTGGGACACATTCAAAGCAGTGTGTAGAGGGAAATTTATGGCACTAAATGCCCACAAGAGAAAGCAGGAAAGATCTAAAATTGACACCCTAACATCACAATTAAAAGAACTAGAGAAGCAACAGCAAACACATTCAAAAGCTAGCAGAAGGCAAGAAATAACTAAAATCAGAGCAGAACTGAAGGAAATAGAGACACAAAAAACCCTTCAAAAAATCAATGAATAGTGGATATTCCAAAAGCTAAAGGAAATTGCCTATTCAAGCCCATGGAGCTCAGAAAGAACATGTTACCTTGAGGGATATTCTCAGATTTCAGCCTTGGATTGCTTTTCCATACCTGTTTTTGTTTGTTTGTTTGTTTGTTTGTTTGTTTGTTTGTTTTTGAACAGAATCTCACCCTGTCACCCAGGCTGGAGTGCAGCAGCGCTATCTCAGCTCACTGCAACCTCTGCCTCCTGGATTCAAGCGATTCTCCTGTCTCAGCCTCCCAAGTAGCTGGGATTACAGGTATGTACCACCACACCTGGCTAGCTTTTGTATTTTTAGTAGCAATGGAGTTTCACCATGTTGACCAGGCTAGTCTTTAACTCCTGACCTCAGGTGATCTGCCCACCTTGGCCTCCCAAGTGTTTGTATTACAGGTGTGAGCCACCACGCCTGATGCTTTTCCATCCTTCTGTAAGCAACTGGATCATGCTGAGCTATGTCTTAAGGTGTAGTGTGCTTTATATATAATAATAAATGTAACAATTACTAAATTTAGAAAAAAAATCAACTCAAGGTATCAAACTTCCAAATGTCAAGAAGATAAGGCCATGATTTGGGTTTGAGTTTTGGTTTCATTTCTCCATTTTATACTGTGTGTAGATAAAATCATAATAATGTCACATAACTTTTACTTTTTCTTTTCTTTTTTTTTTTTTTCGAGATAGAGTCTTGCTCTGTCGCCCATGCTAGAATGCAGTGGTGCCATATCTGCTCACTGCAACCTCTGCTTCCGGGATTCAAGCAATTCTCCTGCCTCAGTCTCCGGAGTAGCTGGGATTAGAGGTATGCGCCACCATGCCTGACTAATTTTTTGTATTTTAGTAGAGACAAGGTTTCGCCGTGTTGCCCAGGCTGGTTCTGAACTCCTAAGCTCAGGCAATCCAACCACCTGGTCCTCCCAATGTGCTAGGATTACAGGTGTGAGCCACTGCGCCCATCGAACTTTTACTTTTGCAAAGTCCCTTTAGAAAATATGCCGTCAACACAGGTCAAAGCAGTTTGATAAAGATTACGTAGTGTTCTAAAAAATACAGCACACTACTAGCCAAGTGCTGTATTTTAGGTTTTTTAAAAAGCATTTTATTATTTGCATACCATACAGTGACATTCTAATAGCTAAACAGCTCAGTTTTTTATATGACAGTTTCTCTCAAAACGGTGAATTTATATGGTTAATGTTGAAATTGATATACACACAAAAAACGATCTCTATCTTACTGACGTATTGCATTATATCTTTAAGAATTTTGTTTAAACTAAGGTATAAGGCAAAAAAAAGTTATAAAATCTAAATCTTAGCATCTTACCTGATTTTTATTTAACATTCTTTCCTTGTGAAATGATGGCAGGCATGTGACTATGTTTAAACTTGAGCTACAATACCTGAAATTCTTCAAATTGTGATAGAAGTCTTAAGATAGAAGAGAAATATAATCATGTTGCCTTTCCTGTTTCCACAGAGTGCAGAACTCCTTCTATTATGAGTCTCAAAGGGAGTTTTAACAGCCTAATCGTTGTGCCTGAGTGTTAAATTGCATAACAACCAAAGGTAAATTGAGAGATAATTGGGAAAATTGAAATGTAAATAATCAAAGATGTCACTCTAGGTAACTCTTGGAAAACTCTCAAAAAACTGAAGTATATAGAAAAATGTCTTAAGTATGTCATTTCCTTCTTTACATTTTTCTCTCTGATGTACTTTTTAGTGTCCTAGCAATAAGACTTCCCAAATGAGTTTGTGAGACCAAATAAAACTCTACAGGGGTGTTAGGAAGAAAGCAGGATATTAGCACTCTCTATTTCATATTCCCACCTGCTTCCTTGCTTGTTATCTACCATTGTATGAATGCCTTGCCAGCTAAGAAGGTATGGACAAAGCTGTACTCCAAGGGCCGTTGATCCTACTTAAAACAACGTGAAAATGTCTCTCTAACCTACTACTGTAAGAATGGGTTATCTGGTAACAGTGCCTGCTCAGGCACCACTTGTGCAACTAAAATCAATACAACTGTCAGACACAATTGTGATAAATTGTTTCCTAAGCACCCTCACTGTGTTCATGTGGTTGGTTGTGTCTACTTGGGTTCATGTGTTTCTATTTCAACACTTCAGTGGTGTTCTTTCATTGGATCTTTGAAAATTAGCTGTTTAAGTGAGACTAACTAAACCATTTACTAGAAAGTTAAACAATGTATTCTACATGTTGGTAATTTCAATATATACAGCAATCCTAATTTTTACTTAACCATTATTTCCAACAGGACACCAAATCTTGCGTGGTTAGAGTCAGTATTTCAATACTAACACTGGTTATCTGTTTTGTGTCATTCTATTCTCTTGTTCTCACCAGTTATCTTCTAATGAAATAAAAAGAACTTCAGAAGTGGACTGCCTGCAGGGCTTTATTTGACACCTTCTGCATTCACTAAATCCAAAGTATACTGTCTACCAACTAAGAATGTTTTCCCTCCAGCTGAGGCAAGCACTGATGTTAATGTTCCTCTGTGAATTTTTCCTTTAATGACTAGTAAATCCCTCTTCCCCACTCTTTGAGTTTACATGTTCCTACTCTGTTGTTCTATGCATTGAAGCTACAATCTAATGATCTCTTTTATCCTTCTAAGCTTCCTAAGCAACCAGGTGACTTACACTCTCTTATCTGATGTCCAATAGTCCCTCTTGTCTCTCCTGCTCCCAGAGTGTCAACGATCCTTCTGCTTTCTGCCCTGAGCACATCATGAATAGACACTTGTCCTGCTGTCATCATTTTGAGTGTGAATTAGAATAATAACTGTAATTTTTTAGTGTGTCCTATATACCAGATACTAGTATAAGTACTTGGCACATATTATCTAATGT
Source organism: Hylobates moloch (assembly GCF_009828535.3). Taxonomy (NCBI): domain Eukaryota; kingdom Metazoa; phylum Chordata; class Mammalia; order Primates; family Hylobatidae; genus Hylobates; species Hylobates moloch. The sequence continues at coordinate 127,352,793 of NW_026652279.1, forward strand.
AATCCTTAAATTTTTTTAAAAAATGTATAAAAGAGTCACTAATATTAGCCTCTTTGAAGGTAAGAAAACAAGATCAGAGAAAATGTTTGTATTAAGTGCAGTTACAGAGTTAATAAATGACTAAAGGCTATCTGACATGAGAACCTATGCTCTTATCCATTAATTGAGAAATAGTTTTTAGACAAAGTGAAACTTGGAGAATATATTCCTTTCTCTGACTATATTCCAATCTCCTTCAAAACTTGCCAACCGATTCCATATCTAAAGAAATAAAGTCTTCTTAAGCAGCAAAATGTGGCCCTCATACAAATTATTAATATGGAGAGAGGTGAAGATTATCTTTTAACATTTTTATCTCTTTGTTAGCTTCCCATCAATAAGGTTATAATGCATTTATAGTTTTTTTCCAACCAGATAAACCAATATAAGTGCTTTCTTCATAATGGAGGTTGTAGAAGATCAATAGCCAACCTCCTTCCAAAGTTTGAACTGCTTAACAGAGACAAAAATTGACATAGTAGGAAGTTAAGGTACCAGCTTTGCTACTGATCAGAGTTACTGTAGAATCTGATTTAGATGTGTAAATTAGGCTGAGGCACACATTCAGTCTCAGGCAACCCTCTCTGTGAAGGCATGCCTCAAAGCGGTGGTTCGAATTAGGGGCAACTTTCAACCCTGAGGGACGCTTGGCAATATCTTGAAATATTTTGATGGTCTTAAGTGAGAAAGTGCTATTGGCATCTGGTAGATTCAAGCCAGGGATGATGCCAAAGATTCTACAAAACACAGAACAAGCCATACAGCAAAGAATTATCTGCTCCAAAATGTCAATGGTGCTATGGTTGACAAAACCTGAGTTAAGCTTAGGGAAGGATCCAGCACAGAGCAGAATGTATTCTCTCTGTAAAGAGGCCAATCCCAAAGAGAAAGAAGTTGAATAATACTGAATATATTTACTCACTTTCTCTTTCCAAATTTCTTAGTTTGATAATTCACTCGACTTGCCCTGGTAAGGAATGAGGGAGGAAGCAAAAAAGACCAAGCTTGTGTTACATTAATTATTGTCCCTCAACAGAAAAACGTGAGGTGAGGGGAAAGAAAGTCCCTCCATTCTCACATCTATATCCAATACATGTAGTTTGTTTCTGTTTTTCTAAATGGATTTTCATGGCATAGGACCATGATAATTTGAGGGTAGGTTGACTTTGCATTATAAATCTGTTAAATTCATGTCCAGAAGCATAAAAACCTTTTTATTAAAATTTACATCTCTTATACAGGAAGGAAGTGACCAATTACAATGGGTTGTTTTATCTATGCTATCTTTTAAAACTCTGCTTGAATGCTCACATTCACTTTTCTTAAAGAAAAATGGAAGAAAAACTAATATAGTTGGCAAGAGACTTATTTGCTTTATTGATTAAACAATTCAAATGGGGTTTGACTAGTTACTACAATGTCACAGACGTACTTCATTAACCCTACTGTTGAAATTAAAAAGGGGAGAAAGGCAGAAAAGAAGAACAGATAGGTAGAGCCATTTGAATCGCCACAAAAAGTAAGTTCAAGTTGCTGGAGCAAAACTAAAGATGGATTAAAAAAATATTCACCTAACTTTAACTACTCTTTTTTCTATTTTTGACTTTTATTTCCACTTTTATATTGTGAAAGAGGTCAGCATTCCCTTTCTTACCTTCCCTCTTTGAGCCTGAGGCAGAGGTAATACCCAGGAGGTTTTAGTCTGCAGTCAGGTGCCAGGCAGGTTTCCATTCTCTATTGTTGTGAGGTCTATATCAAATAATCTAAGACATTAGCAAGGACTATTAAACATCCAGGTAGAAACTGGCCGTTCTGACACCACTAGATCTTCCACATGGAAACACAGTCTATTCTTAAACAAGAATAACAACATACTCCTCATTTGAAAGCCATAACAAAAAGGCCAACTCTCAAAGAAGAGGAAATGTTTAACAATATCCTAATAGTGTATCTTATTTTTTGAATGTGTACCATGAACCAGACATCACATAGAGACAATTGCATCATTTGCAATATCTCATTATATCCTTACATTATATCTATAAAGATGGTTCTATAACTGTCTCTATTTTACAGATGAAGAAACTTGTCTAATGTCAAACAGTGTTGTTTAGTAGACAAGAAGCCAGACACAGTTTTGGCTGACTCCAGATCGTATCATCTTAAATCACTATGTGATGGCTGGGCATGGTGGCTTACACCTGTAATCCCAGCACTTTGGCAGGGCAAGGAAGGTGGATCACCTGAGGTCAGGAGTTGGAGAATAGCCTGGCAAACATGGTGAAATCCCATCTCTACTCAAAATACAAAAATTAGTGGGGCATGGTGGTGCATGCCTGTAATCCCAGCTACTCAGGAGGCTGGGGCAGCAGAATCGCTTGAACCTGGGAGGTGGAGGTTCCAGTGAGCCGAGATTGTGCCACTGCACTCCAGCCTGGACAACAGAGTGAGATTCCATCTCAAAAAAAAAAAAAAAAAAAAAAAATCACTGTGGGATAATGACTTCTGATTAAAGAACAATCACAGTAACTGATATTTCTGGAATTTAATAGATGCTAAACATAAGATAACTATTAATATCATGGCAGTATTTTAATATTTCAAAAATCTTCTTTGCTTATCTCATAAGCCTTAACTACATCTAAATATTTTTCTTCAAATACTTTTCTAACTATTTACAAACTATTTTCTAACTATTTCTAACTATTTATAACTTTTCTAACTATTTACTATTTTCTAACTATTTCTATTTTCAAAAACTTTTCTAACTATGTTTTATGAAAGTCATGAATGACTTTCAGAATACTTCTTGAATAACAAAAAAATGAAATAGTCACTCATTAGGGAATAGGAAATAGAAGGAGAAATAGATTTTTAGAGAAAGTTTAGTTCAGTTTAGAAATGTTGATTTTGAGGTACATTTTGCAAAATTTTTTTTGAGTATTTGAGGGACTCTCTCTTCCTATCAAGACAGACTTTTTTCAAAAGTGAACCTCATTATATAAAGTTTTAGAAGAGTCATTCCTTCTTTCCTTCTAGCAAAAGAGCAGACATATGAATGAGGTGTCACTAGCCAGAGTACAACATCTCTCTGGCCACAGCGATTTGTTTGAGGATAGCATGTGATGCAGCAAGGTCGGTATAAGCTCTCCTTGTAATTTTTGTTGGTACTATTTGAAAACAGTGAATGATTTGAGAATGAATGACAATGTAGGCCTCTACTGGCCGAAAATTATCTTTGCCACCATCTTGTGAAAGCCTTTCTGTCATTGACATTTCCACAAAGCAAAGATTATTTTAGGAGAGAAAGACTGACTCATCACTTGAATGCCTGCACCAAGATATGCACCAAAGTAGATTTTCAATTATGAGAGCAAGTAAACTTCCTTTTTAAAAATGTTAATTTGAATTGTATACCTGTAATTTGCCATTATAGAAGATAAGATGTTGGCAGAGCACAAAAGTGGCTCTTTTCCCATCTCCCACTTTCCCAGACTCAACTGAAGAGGAAGTTATACCCACATTGCCTGTATGCTGCAGTACAAATTTTCAACTATTGCTCTGCTGCCACTTCCCACTGAAACTTTAGCTCTCTCGCTTCCTACTTAGTTATCACCTCTTAATTGAAGTCTTGCCATATCACTTTGCATCTTTTCCAAATGATCAATACAATTCCTCCACTTTCCTTGATGTTAATGACTTCAACACCTGGCTCACTTGTTTCTTATCTTCATGCTTAATAATTTATAGCTTCTTTAATAAAAGCATCAATAATTCATTGACTAATCCATTCACCATTATCACTCAATTTCATCCTTCCTAATAAACTGACTTTCAACGTTGCATCATTTCACCTCTCCATTAAAATCACCACATTCATCTTGATCATTCCATTGCATAGTTCAAAAACAAAAACATAAAGAGGACTTTCATTTTTATAATGACTTCTGAAAATAATATTATACTTCATGTGTTTCTTTCAATTCTTACCATGAATTTCTTTTTGACAACTCTCTTCATATGGTATTTGACTTCTTCAACCTCAAATTTCTTATTCAAATGTTTCAATAGTATTATTATCATGAAAACCATACTATCCCTCTTGAATTTTATGATTTCATTCATGTACTCATTCCTATATTCTTGTTGTAGCTGCACTGTCCTAGGAAATGGAACAAAATCCATCCTATTGACTTCACAAGCTTTATTCCTCACCCTTTGCATCCCATATCTCTTTATATTTTGGTAGGTTTGCCTCCAAATTCATTCATTTTATTATCATCATGTGCATTATTTCCACCCTAGACTGGCTACTTCATTTCTTGTTGGGGCTCCTCGTCTCTTTCTTATTTATTTATTTAGGCTTTACTATATTCTGTTCCACACACTTTAGTCACTTTTAAAATAAAATATTATGATATGTCCTGTTTAAACCTATCAATTGCTTTTCAATGTTAGGAAGGAAGGAAGGGAGGGAGGGAGGGAGAAGGGAAGGGAAGGAAAGGGGAGGGGAGGGGAAGGGAGAGGAAGGGGAGGGGGAGGGGAGCGGAGGGGGGCAAGGGGAGGGGAGGGGAGGGGAGGGGAAGGGGGGGGGAGGGGAGGGGGGGGGGGGGGGGAGGGAAGAGAGTCTAAACTTTACCTTGGTCCAGGAAGGAAGGAAGGAAGGAAGGAAGGAGGGAAGGAAGGAAGGAAAGAAGGAAGGAATGAAGGAAAGGAGGAAGGCAAATCTTTACCTTCGCCCAGAAGAGGCCCAATGGTTTGACCCCTGCCAGACCATCTCTTCCCTATGATGTCATACCACACACTACTTTGCTCTTTAAGATTCAGCCAAGCTATACTTTTCATTCTTTGATTATGTCATGCTTCTCAACCACTGGTATTTGCATATTTTTGTTCTTCTATTTAGAATGCCCTCCCCTCTGCATACTTTCACCTAGCTAACATCTGATAAGCATTTACATTTCTCTTAAACTTATATTCTTGGTGAGAACTCACCTAATGTCCCAGTTTAGGTCAGATGCTTTCTTAATTGGACCTCTAGGATTATATTGTTTCTTTCTGTTTGCTTATCTCAGTTTGTAACATTGCAAACACTGGATCAGTGATCATTTAATATCTATTTCTCCCACTTGATGGAAGCCCTTGAAAACATAATTGCTAAATGGACCAATAAATAAATGAAAAATTATTGAGAAAATTCTATGTTCCAGATACTGTGCTACATATTAGATGCAAAAATACTACATGAAAGTCATGGACACATAAACACATCATACGAGTGTGAACATATCATAAAAAGATAGTTCAGGGTCAGCCCAGCAATGAAAAGTATCCAAAAGAGCACCTCCTAATGCAATCTGGGATGAATTTAATGAGGACAAGACTGCAGATGGGGATATCACTTAGGAAGTGGAAGTGGAAAGGATTTGCAGTCCCCAATAGTTATATATTTCCATTGTTCTCGTCCTGGGGTGAATTGCTGTAATGAGAAAAGACAAAAAGGCAATTCAGTGATGCTCCACAATCAATCACTGTTGAATTTATTCAATAGATTTTCACTGACTGCCTACTACGTGTCAGACACTGTGCAAACATGGGAACGTACAAACAATGAATCTGCCTTTGTATTTCAATATTTCCCATCCAGTTTGGCAGAGAGGCTTTTATGATACAATACAATATAAATATTTAAGAGAAAGTGCTAGATAATATGGGAGTAGCATGGAAGGCCCGCTAAGCAGTCTGATGAATCTGGAAAAGTTTTCCTCATTAGTGAAACCTTACATGAATCTGAAAATATCAATAAGATTAAGCAAGCTGGAGAAAAGCAATTCAGTCAGAAGAATAATAAAAATAAATAAATTTCACTAACTAAAACTCATATTGTTTGGTGCTATAATGTAGGACAATTTAAGAACTATTTAAAGATGAGTCTGTAAATGTGGGCAGCGGCAAATCACACCCTTAGGAGCCACCAAAGAAGTTTAGATTTTGCCAGGAAAGCAGTAGAAAGCATTTTAATTTGAAAAGTAACATAAGATTCATTTTCAGGAAACATAATATTGGAAATGCTGAAGAGAGTATATTGGAAGACCAAGAGAATCAGGAGTGGGTTAATTGCATTAATCATGAAGAATTCCACTCAGCTATTTTTCATTTGGGGAGCCCTTTACACTTGTTCCCATAGTACCCTGTGCTCCTTGTAAAGTGTTAACACTCATCTGCTTATAACTCAGTAGTATATAGCATAAATCTGGGTCTGTAGTAGACTCAATGAATACTCTCAGAATCAGTGAATAAATTGGATAATTATGTCAATGAGTCTGTGAAAGACTCATGAGTCTGTGAAGATTCCTAACAGTGACTATGTGGTTTGTATATTTACCTTCACATTAAGCAAAAATCACATCAACATTGATTTACTTTATCTATAAAAACGATTAATATTCTTCTGGGAAAAAAAGCTTAATATCATCATAGTGTATTCTCCAGCAGCCAAACCAACAATTTGCAGAAGATACAAACTCTATAAAGAAACGTTGCTGAGTTATTTTTGTTTTTCTGGATTAATTGTACATTTAATCACATATCAGACTTGCTATTTCATGCAAGGAGACAAGCAAATGTTGGGTGAATGCAATTTATTTGGTAAGAAATGATTAAAACAAAATGTTAAACTATTCACAGAGATCAAGGATTTCTCGGTGGGGTGTGCTTGTTTAAGAAAAAGGTAATAAATATATCTTTATGTAATGTCATTTTCAAAGGTATATGTAATATAAAATCAGTTTATACTACCTATATTTTTGTCTTTAAAGACATTTGTTTTTTATTACTATAGTTTAACAAAATTCTTTCTGCTAATTTATTCAACCAACCATGGTTAACTTAAACAGCACATAAAATTTTAGACAGATGTTACATTATAAATATCCAGAGTATAAATATCAAAATTATGCTTGCAAGTATAGAAAACATTTATTTTTATTTTAAGTAATTATCACATTTTTGGAATGTATTACAGATAATTCTCAACTATCAGAGAGGAGGAATATGGATTATCCAAACTAAGAATAATCCAGAAGGCATTTGTGTCCAATTTGGGGATATATTTTTTGGCAACAAAACCACATTATTGCCTGTTATTTAAGCAAAAACTCAAATTAGGTTACATTTCCTGTGCAATAGGAAATGGTTCACCAGTTGAGCTGTAAAGTTAGTTGGTGAGAAACACATGGGCTTTGGGAGGAAGAAAAAGCCAATCCACTGGTAATAAATATGCTACAGTACCTTTATTGCCTCATTTTATTAGGAGCATTCTTATTTCTTTGATTTGGACCAGATTTCCTTTTCATAGACACTAAGAATACTTTATTTTCTATTAGTTTTGTTTGAACTAAGAATATTTAAAGAGATCAAGGGTACCAGTTAGCTGACTGCATCATACATTTTGCAGGATTAAATAGCAACTTTACATTTTTTTTTGTGGAAAAACTAAATGTATGCCTCTAACAAGAAAAGCTCAGTTATAAATAAACAGTTAATTATACTCAACATACACTGACAATAATAACTATCTTTAATGAAGTCAAATTAATTCATTCTTGTTTGCTTATTCATATAAAAACTAGTATATGAGTGCTATTTTTGAAGGATTCTATTGAAAGCTGAAGATACAGCCATTGTTAGAGTATCTATTCCTATAGATTTCACATTCTACAGGTAAGATTCTTTGTTTAAATGAAAGAAAGTATCAAATAAAATAACCTTGGGAAAATAGTATTAGATATTATAAATATTTTATAACTTGATTATTTCTATTTTGGTATCAATTATTCTTTATTTTGCTTTAGAGAAGGATGTGTATTCACTTGTTATTACTAGAACAGAAGAAGATGGGGTTGTGGGTGAGGATGGGCATCAGATGTAGACAAGGAGGCTATCTCTAGTGAAAAAGCTGAGGATTTCATTTTAGGGTTCAGAGAAAGGAGAATCGCTGTGTCACTTCTAATTAGCTTTGAAAAATAGTTGCTTCCAATGGATGGGGCATAACAGAAGAGAACAGGAATGGTTTTCAGGATATTTATTCAGAATGTGGCACTGGAGACTCCATACGGAGAATGGATCTAAAAGGCCAATGGGCAGCAGTAGCCATTTTGGTCAGCTTATACAAATGTTGAAGAATTCACTTAGTAAACTCAATAATATAAAGGGAGGTGCTCACCAAACAAAGTGGAATTTGTCTAAATTCAGGAGGTTAATACTATTTGTAGGTACATGAGATAGGGCTCTAGACTTGAATGAAACTAGAAACAATAAAAACAAGGAGAACCATAAAGAAGGCAACCTAGATTATCTGTCTTACACTATAGACTGGCTCATCAGTGAGAGTGGTTTGCCTCGGGAAGCATGAGTTTCTAAGGTGGTTGTCATTGAGATGAAGAAGTGGTCTCCACTAGACTGGAGTGACATGGGAGTGGAGGTGAGAATTTGAGAGTAGTTCTATATTATTAATAAGTATACCAGCATTTCCTTAGGGTATTAGCAAACCAAAACTCAAACTTTTGATGGAGGAAATTTTTGGTGTTTCATCCTTGATGAAAATACCAAAGCAGTCATTCTGAGACGTAATATGCAATGTCAGACATTATGCAATGTCAGAATATTTCTGGGTTAGTAACAATAAGATGTTTAAACTTATACATGAGGAAGGTACCCTAATGTTTTGCAAGTTTTGTGTGCTTCTAACAATATCATACTAGCCCTAGCTGTGTCTAAGTGTGTATTTTGAGAACGACAGGATGGCTATTGTACAAAATGTGCTTTCACTATTATCTAACGTGAACCTATAAATGTAATGGACAGTGGAAAGTTGGTTGATTTATTATTTTTATTGTTTATAAGATCACATCTGTCATCCAGGCAATTGAGACATGTGAAAGTGACAGTGACAGTTGCGAGTATATTGCAGGTGATCAATAATCAATAACAAACTTCATTTCCTCCCCCTTTTCTTTTTTTTAACTTCCTTCATTACCTTTTTCCCTACTTTTTTTCTAATATTGCTAACACTCTAAGTCAACTCCTTAAACATTATATCTATAAGTCAAACTTTATCGCAGAAAACAGAAACCTCTCTGCTATGTCAAGCAGAAATGAATTTAATGTAGTGAGTTAGAAGCTTACTGATTCCTTAGCAGTCCTGGAGGTGCCACAGTGAGCAGGCCATTATTCTAATAATGGTCAAAAGTAATACCATCTACCTTCTATCCAGAATCCAAGAAGATACTGTTGCTACTACAGCCACCAAGATTGGCCAAAAGTGCTTGTCATTGCCCAGAAAGGTGGGAACTAGATGTTAGATTGCGGAGTCTGATCATCAACGCTTTCTTATGTCTCATCATCTTACTAGAAGAGGACACAGCAGCAGGAGAGAGCTTCAGCTTCATCTCTGCCTTCTAAGCCTTATATGTGTGCAACTAACTAGGAAACTTTACTTGAATCCAGACCCTGCTTCTAAGAGGGTTGGGAAAGGTTATTTTCAGCTTAATATCACTAAATTTAATGAAGGTGGATTGCAGGTTGGGAGAGCCAAACCGAATATCTATGACAAGCTGATATACTTATTTATGTTGACCTCCCATTGCTTATTCCTATTCTTTCACATTATTCCTGGCTTTTAGTCAGTGTATATCCCTAACCCTGCAAAATCTCATTTCTGTCCTGTTGTGTAAGTAAACTAGCAAAATTTATATTTTCACAAAGTTGTTAGCTAGCATATGAACTGTATTATTAACTTCTAGAACACTTTTCTACAACTTATAGAAGAAATACTTTGTAGGGTTAAAATCATACTTTATGTACATAAACAAGTACTTATGAATTATAGACCTAGAGATCACTATTAAACAAGTATTATTTCTATAATGAAATTCATAATTGCAATCAAATTGTGCAATTATTGAATAATTAGTATGATCTAAGGTAGACTATAAAGATAAATGTCCCTAAATTTCATACATGCTCCCAAATTGATTTTTAAATCCATTTTTATCTATTAATTAAGAGGTAAGACATCTATCACTCAGGAAAATCTTTCTTATATATATAATATCGTGGACCTTGAGTTTCTGTTGTCTTACTTTTAAAGAAACTAGCAAAATATTGTTTAAAATAAATGATAAAACATCAGCAAGCAGGAACCATTTGTATTATAAAAACCATATAGTTCATTCTTCTAGTCACTTTTACTATAATTTTCTTTCCCCGGTATATGGTCTGACTCTATATAACTACATGCAGTCCGATATCATCCTATCTTAAAGTGTTAAAGTTGACTTCAAAAAAATAAATAAGATTATATCCATCTTAATTATAATTCTAACACAAATTTCCCTTAGTATTTTAAATTACAAACGCGATTATTTTTCCCATATTATTATTTTGCTAAGTTTGATAACTTTATTGACTATCACAATTCTTTTTTCATTTGCTATCCCTGCCCCTATAATAAAATGGGTTTGTAAAACTAGGGTTTAATCAGATAATCTGCTATAATATCTACTTTCTCTTTTGGATGAATATTTTTACTCTGCTTGAAGCATGCTCTGTTATCGGAGTCTGTGAAGCTGTGTTGTCCCTTAGCTCAGAATGATGGACCCAAGAGTCTGATGTTGTATTTACTGCATGAACAACAACTTAATTAAGTGTTGCTTTTGAAACATCACCAGAGCTTTGTTTCTGGTATTACACTCAGGCATGTATCACATTGTTTTGACACATGCATTGGGAGATTTGCTTTGTAGTTAGTCATGTTTTTGGAATACTACTGGTAGACACAGAAGAAAAGAATAATTCTATTGGTAGACCAGGGAAAATACTCTCAGATTAAAAAATAATTATACTTTTTGATTATAAAAGACGGGGTCAAGAGCAAAATTTTCTTCTCAGAGCAATGTCAGTAAAACTAAAGTTCCTCTCATGACATTTAATGGTTTAAAAGTGTTTTTCCCCCACTTTTGTAAAGATTAACAAAATTAAATATGAAAATACTTCTTCTTATATTACATTTATCTCTCTACGAGTCTTATATATCTAAACCAATTTCATATTTTAATTTTAGGTTGCTATTTATTATGATAAAATTATATTTTAAATAGAATTCCATGTTGTAAAGCAGGAAAGGTTTGGAAAAAGAGAATAATACATGAATATATTTTTACACTCCTCTTCAAAAAGGTAAACACATTTTCACTTCCTGGTATACTCAGAAAATGCACCTGAGATTAAGAGGAATTAAATACATCAGAGTCTAAACACTAGAATGTTTAATACCATTAGCATTAGCCTCATATTGGAGATTTGAAGATTTGTACCATTGTATAACAAACATCCAAAAACCTGAAAAAAGAAAGCTACTAACTAAAAAGTAAGGAGAGATTTCTTCAAAGACAGCTTGGCCTGGAATCTCTAGACAAGACAGGCCGGATGATCTGTGAAGGAAAGTGCCCCACAGGGGACTCAGAATATTAAAAATCTATGAGGCTGGATGCAGTGGCTCATGCCTGCAATCCCAACACGTTGGGAGGCTGAAGCAGATGAATTGCTTGAGCCCAGGAGTTTGAGACCAGTTTGAGTAACATGGGGAAAACCTGTCTCTGCAAAAATATAAAAACTAGCCAAGTGTAGTGACGTGTGCCTATAGTCGCAGCTACTCAGAAGGCTGAGGTGGGAGCTTTGCTTGAGCTTTGGAGGTCGAGCCTGCAGTGAGCCGTGATCATGCCACTGCATGCCAGCCTGCATTACAGAGGGAGACCATGTCTCAAATAAAAGAAAAAAAGAGATGAAAAAAGAAAACTAATTTTTCTCAAAAGTTTTCTTATGCTTCTTTTATCTCATAATAACCCCTATTCAAGTCCAGTGATAAATGACAGTGACTAAACAAGATCTGGTTTTCCTCAAAGGTAGGAAAATATTGGACCTCAAGTCAAGCTACTCAGCTTAGGCAGCCTTCTTAAGCTCTTGCTAGAAAGAGAGAGAGAAACCCATTTAGAACAATCATATTTAAACTGCCCTTTATGATTAATGATCCATCAAGTCCACTTAATTCAAGTATTAAATCAGGTCTGTTCTAACATTTCATAAATATTTGAGAAAAGTGTATTTACATTACGATTATGTTATTCAATATGTGATTTTTGTGTAACTGTATGAGTATGTTGCCATGCATGTTTACATCTTTATATATATATATGTATTTGTTATTGCATTATAAAACATTTCTATGTTCTAAGTTAGTATTTTATCTCAAAATTCTAAATATCAATACGTACTAGGTATTATGTGACAATGTTTCACCAAAGTAGAAGGAACAGGAGAGAGCAAAAACAAAGCTTTTCCAGAATGTGTCAGAAAGTAGTCAAGGAATATACAAAGGTAGAAAATTAAACATGCTAGTAAGCATGGCTAAAATCAAATAAATCACCTATAATTCCCTCCAAAATGGCTCTGAACTCAGAGAGTTTATTCAAATTGCATTTACAGTTTCAATGGACATAAAATTCTCATGTTATATAACTATTCCAGAGCAAAGAAAATATGATACCATACTAACAATATTTAAATAGAATGTAGAAACCAGCTCCACTGGATCATCTATTAAGCTGTTGATTCTGAGCTCCAAAGCCACCTTTCTATACATTTTTGCATTGTTGGAGCTGGGCATCCAAAGACTGCCTTTCTTGTTTGTTGGCTGCTGCTTGTTAATTTTCAACAATAAAAGGTATCAAAAGAAGAAAAATGAAAGGTAGGAGGGGAAATGAGTATGCTTTATTTACTCTGTTTTTCTTCCTGTCTCTTGTCAGCAACATCTCAAAAAGATTTTCGCCCCAGAGTTAATTTAAAATCTAGTGTTTTTATTTGATTTTGTTACAACCTCCCAGAAACAGTTGCAATCTTGCACCTTTAGCAGTACCAAGACCAGGTGGCCAGTGCCTCCTTCTCAGAGTTTCAGCTCTTCAAGGGGCCTTCTCCAAGTTCCCGAGGTACAAACAATACCTCCTCGGAGGTCTAGAACGCAGCTCTGTCGGGCCTCTTCTGCTATATTCTGGGTTCTGGTAACAACCATATCTTCCCTTTGCTCCTCCTGTCTGAGCAGAGATAGCAGCTTCTTTAGCTGCTACCTCTGTGTTGTCTCTCTGCTCCTTTTTGGATGTTTTTTGTTTGTTTGTTTTTTTTTTTTTTTTTTCCCCACGGTTTGCTCTCTAGTTCTGAAATTACCAATTCCTTATGTAAAATTATCTTTTAAAAAAGATCTGATATGGTTTCTATTTTTCTAGACTAGACCTTGATTGGTCCATTTGTATAAATACAGGTACAACAACCCTAAATGAAATGCTACCAAACTAAACTTATAAAAAAGGAAATTTAAAAAAAAGCTGGAGTAGGAAGATGAGCTAAGAAGAATGAGAAATTGAAGAAACTATTACAAAGATAGAGGGTGTGTTTAATGAGGTCTAAGATGGATAAATAAAAATGTATTTATTTATGTAATCACATTAAAAATATAATGGAAAAATTATCTGATTATTTTAGTAAAATTTGAAAAGCTTTATGTAAAACAAACATCCATTCCCAATAAAAATTCTAGTAAAATTAAAAATATCATGATTAAACTAATACTTTGTCTTGCTAATAGCCAGCACTATACAAGCAAGGTAACCTTTGTATCCTTCCCATAAACTCAAGAATAGGAAAATGGTACACATTTCTGTCACTATTACTTATTATTATTATTAATGAAATCAGTATAATGAACATGAGAAAATAAATTAAAATTATAACTATTGGAAAAGAGGAAAAATATTTTCATCCTTAGATAATTTTATAAATATTTGCTTAGAAAATGCTAGAGAATCAGGAGAAAATTTGTAGACATTTTTCCATTCCAAGTGGAAAGAATAAACCTTGCAAATATGTTAATTTTCCAAACCAATTTATGAGTGCAAAAGTCATTGAAATAGAATCTCAGCAGTATTTTTTGTGTGACTCAGCCAAATAATTCTCAATAAAATAATTCTGAATTTGTTGTAAAAAGACAAATGGATAAGAATTATAAATTAAGAGAATAATACAAATGAGAATACCTTTTCTCTCCCTAATTAAACCATATCTTGAAGCTATAATAATTAAAACATTTTTTGCTGATCCCCTAATAACATGAAAAGCCATTTGAACATTTTAGAAAAATAACGCATATGATAAAATTGGCACTTCAAAGTGGCGATTTTTTATTAACTAATATAGTTTGATATTTGCCCCTCCAAATCTCATATTGAAATGCAATTCGTAATGTTGGAGATAGAGCCTTGTGGGAGGTGTTTGGGTCATGGGAGCAGATTCCTCATGAATGGCTTGATGCTATCCTGGAGATAGTTAATGAATTCTCACAAGATCTGGTTGTTTAAAAGTGTGCCCGCATCTCCCTACTCTCTTTTAATGTTGCTCCTGCTCTATGTGACATGCATGCTCCTACGTCACCTGAGGCCCTCACCAGAAGTGCAGCAGATGTTGGTTCCATGCTTGTACAGCCTGCAGAACTATGAAACTATTAAATCTCTTTTCTTTTTTTTAATTTTATTGAGACAAAGTCTCACTCTGTCACCCAGACTCCAGTGCCATGGTATGATCACAGTCTTAACCAATCCTCCCACCATAGCTTCCTGAGTAGCTGGTACCACAGGCCCACATCATAATGCCCAGCTAATTTTTTAAATGTTTTATAGAGATAGGATCTCACTACATTGCCCAGGTTGTCCTCAAACTCCTAGGCTTCCTAAATCCTTCTGTCTCAGCCTCCCAAAATGCTAGGAATATAGGCATGAGCCTCTGTGCCTGACAACCTCATTTCTTTATAAATTACCCAGCCTCAGGTATTTATTTATAGCAATGCAAAAATGGCCTAATACATTAACTATATTTATGCTTGTATGGAAAACTAAGTAATCTTTTAAAATCAAAATTACATAGCAGTCTCATGACATATGCCAAAAAACAGTTAATAAAACGAATCATTAACTGTTCAAAATAACATTAAAAGAATATGTTATTCTGTGAATTCAAAGCTGAATATTATAAAACAAATTGAGGTAGACAAAAAAATGGAATATGATTAGAACATATATGAAAGAAAAATAAATAACTGCCTAAAGCAAATCACTAATAAAAAGATGTATTTTTCCCTAAATATGCAAAAGACACAAAGAGGCGATTTCTAACAGAAATAGGGCAAAGTTAATGTAGTCCGGAGAGGCTGGATACAGTTGTGGTAAGAAATAACTCCAAAACTGCAATGGATTCAAGAACCAACGGTTTATTTCTTGCTCACATTGCACGTAATGGCTTAAAGCAAAAAGGGGCTTATGTCTTGCTTGCATCGAAGGGCAAGTGGAGGATCAGTTCTGCATTCTCTTCATTCTATGCTCTGCATTCTCTTCATTCTATGATCTGCCTTCTGCCTAAGAGGACATCTTTATGTTTGCTCTAATTTCATTGGTCAAAGCAAGTCACATGTCTACTTATACACGCTCATAAATTTTTGTTTTGTTTTGTTTTGTTTTGTTTGAGACAGAGTCTCGCTCTGTCACCCAGCCTGAAGTGCAGTAGCTTCATCTCAGCTCACTGCAACCTCTGCCTCCCAGGTTCAAGAGATTCTCTAGCCTCAGTCTCCCAAATAGCTGAGGTCAGGAGTTCCAGACCAGCCTGGCCAACATGGTGAAACCCGGTTTCTGCTCATATGTTTTTCTACATGCCAGTTCTTAGTAGATGGAGCAACGTTTAGAAACTACTCCACATTTTCCTTTTAATCACACTTGATCAGAACCAAATAAATGTCAAAAGAGGTAAAGCAGTTATAACTATCCTTTTATTTTGGTCAAAGTAGTTATAGAAGTGGATGCAGAAGGAGACATAAAGAAGCTATCTTACCATTATCCAAAGGGTATAAAATATTTGAACTGATAAGAAGCAAAAATTAGTTACTGAACATTTCCAGCTAAGAATATTACAAATTCATATAGAATAAAAGGTTAAATAACAGAGTAAAGCATGGAAACATTTTACATATCTGATGTGTTAAACTTGCATCTGTAAATTAACACTTTAATATTCTTCAACAAATAGTATGCAATCTACTTACATAGTCATGAACATTAGGCAAACAAAATCTGCTGAATTACAAATGAGATTATTTTATTTTAACATAGTGTTCTGAAGGGCTAGAATATAAATTACTATTACTACTTATAAAATAATGTGACATTAACAATTTTTGCCTGATAAAGAGAACATAAGTCTGTTATCTTTTGAAATTCCCCCCTAAAGTAAGAAAACATTTGGGAGATAAACCTCACCTGACAAAAGCCGCTGTATTTAATACTCAAAAAATTTAGTAATGGTTCCCTTCCTTTAGGGCTGTGACAGGATATATTAGACTACATCAGGATAGCAAAGAACCCCAAAATCTCAGTTGCTTAAAATAACAGAGATGTATTTCTCATTTGTGCAGCCTGTGAATGTTCTGAGCAACCATACAGTACAGTTCTTCATGTACTGGATATTTTACCTATATGCTAACATATAATACTATGTCCATGACGAGGAAGAAAAACAAGTTGGAGTTGATCTTTGATAATTAAATATTTCCATCTAAAGTTGATATGTATAACTTTAGGTTAAAGTCATTGACCACATCTCTCTTCAAGTAGATAGATGCAACTGAAACAGGAAAAGTTGCCTTGTCCACCTCGCAAGGTGTGCGACAGGGGAAGTAGCTGGCTTCTTCAGTGACCGGCTGTTCACACCTCTTGGGGAGCAACTGAGGTTCAAACCTCTTGAGGGACATACAGCCGGCAGGCTGTGGGGTTCCGACCCCAGGGCAGTGTCTAGGGTGGATGTTTATAGCTGAAGCCCCAGTGGGCATGTGCTACCTTGTGCTCTTTTAGTTTTGCCGTCTATAGGCGGCTTATGTTAACCAGCTCAATTAGACTCTCTGCCTTGTCACAAGGACAGAGGGCTTTCTGTAACCTGGGTTCTTGCCTTGGTGTACCGGAAGAATAGGATCACACCTGGGCTTGGAGAATGAGTGCAAGGTTTTATTGAGTGGAGGTAGCACTCAGCAGATTGGGGAAGCCAGAAGCCAGCGGTAAGGTTTTCCCCTGGAGTCGGGCTGCTCAGCGGCCTGGGCTCTCCTCCGACTGCCCCAGCCAAACTCTGCCACGTTCTGCTTCTGCCAGTCAATGGCCTACCTAAGTGCCCGTGCCAGTCAGTGTTCCTCTCAACGTCCAGCTGCCCGTGTGTTCCTCTGCTGATGTGCTCCTCTCAACGTCCAGCCACCTGTGTCTCTGCCTTGCTAGGGTCTTGGGTTTTTATAGGGGGCATGGCAGGCCAGCGTGGTCTCGGGAAAATGCAACATTTGGGCAGGAAAACAAAAACGCCTGTCCTCACCTAGGTCTATGGGGGTGGAGCCCTAGCCAGAGACCATGCTCTTCCCCCTTCCATATCATTTAAAGGGACCACACTCTTCCCTTCCCAGCACTTCCCTTCTGCATCACAATTTATCTGTCTGCCCAGAAGAAATAAATTGAATATTACTGAATAGTAGGAATGTCTACCACAGGAATGTCTTGAAAATATTTTAATATAAATAATTTAAATTAGGAATCACTAGGATTGCTTATAACAGCATGCCTTACACAATCATATGCACGCACACTGATTTACTCCATACAACTCTGTAAATAATACAAGAATATGGCAGTGTAGGGCTTTAGTTCACTGAGCTACTTAAGCATAAATTAGAAAGAAGGGGAATGCATAAGTTTTTTATCAGATGGTTTAATAATACATAGGAAAAAAGTCTTCAATTTTGAATGAGAATCATCTAATGAAAGAAGGTCCAGAATAAAATGTGGATTATCCATCCTGAGTGATGATCTTTCATGTGTTTCTGAAAGCACTTTTATTTTCAAAACTCTAAGTGTATCAAATTGAGAAGAAAATATCCATGCAAAGCACCCACATATACAGTAGTTTTATGAATTGCTGCTAATCACAGAATTCGATGATACACTACATCTTTCACTCATCTGCTCCTACTACCCGTGACTATTCTATCAGCAGGAATTATCTGGAGAACTTTATTTGGGACATTCAACTTCTGTTTATGTTTCTCCAGCCTCTGCTGCTGTCAACAGATTCCAGCAACCTGACTATATGTATCTTTTCTGAATTTGTATCTTTTCTGACTATATGTATGTTTCTGAATTTGGTTTGCTTATGAATTCTTCTAGCTCATGGCTTTAGTTTACTCATAGCTTCTGCTAACTCACTGTCTCTACTTTCCCAAGGTCTCTGTATGTCTCACCAGATGGCATTCCAATCAATTGCTGATATTTCTCTGTACTGTACAGTATTTTTTAAGAAAATGTCTAATTTAACCATAACTATATTATGCCTATTTGGGTAGAATGTCAATTGTAAGCTTCTTCATACAAACTTTATTGACCTGTCTATTGGTTTTCCTTTAATCAATTTCTCATGTCAAGCCCATCAGATTTTTCTGAGAACAACACTCACATAAAAACAAACACTGTTCCCTATATTTCAGAAATTCTTTAGGTTCACTATCAAAAGCAGAGATTATAATCAGAGATCATCTCAGAAAATCATTGTAGACATAGCTGGTTTTACAAAACTTATTTAATTTGACCAAAGTAATACCTATTATGCATTACAGTAAGTTATATATACATAATAGAAACAAAAAATGTAAGAGAATTTTCAAGAGATAAGCAACACTTACACCAATCATATGATATACAACATTCTTAGAATAAAGAATTCTGGATAATTAATGCCAAAAAATATATATGTTATGTTTGCCCTATCTGCATTTTGTTCTAACCTTTCTTAAATTTATTATTTATTGCTCTAATCCTCTACCTCGTTGTGCATATAGCCTCATACTTTTCAATTGACAACCACTTTCCTCTAACTCTTATAACCTGAAGAGATCCTCTGAGCCCATAGATTATGTTGGATCCAGGAATAAAATCCCACTGGGTAATGCATGTTTATAAGTTCTAAAGTACACTTTATTAGCATATAAATTGAAAATAGCAACTTTGATCACGTTGTTTAATGAAAAACACCTCTTAGTACAAATGAAAAACTATTTTCTTATTCCAGGTTGCTTAAAAAAAAAAAAAAACGACAAAAACTACTTATGTGATTACTGCAAAAGGTGACAGGAGACAGGAAATCAAAGTAATGGCTGAACCAATCAACCTTTTGAAAAAAATCTTAGGTTAACTCTGGGCAGGTAAATAGCGGGCTACATGTGTAGACAGAAACCCTTCCAATAATGTTTCTAATGTCAAGGTCTCTTGGGCAATAAAAACTTCCCTGTGATGAAGTCCATTAGGCACCAACCTTATTAAATACGGCACACACAATTAGCTCTGGGTGACTACCTCCAGTCTTCTCTCCAGTGACAATGCAACAAATCTTCATTTTACAATAGGGAGTGATAGGTCTTTGATCAAACCTTCTAACTTTAATTTCCCTGGGTTAAATACTTTCCTAGGAAGCCTTTTTTGGGAGGAACTAACTAACGTCACATGAACATCTGTTTATTTTTCTTTTCATCCAGGTCATTTTCATTCTGCTTCCAAATACTATAATTGAAGAATCAACAACTTCACTAAGGGTTGTTGTGGGAGGCCAACATTTCTATTATAAAACAATGTGTTAAGTTTCAGAAAAAAGTATAAACAAATTCAATCACTATGTATAATTTTCTTCATTCATTTTGAGAGAATGCATTAATTTAAATAACAATTCTCAGTGTACGTGCAAAGGATAGCTTGCTAAATCACCAACTCAAAATCCAAGAATAAATAGAATAAGCACGTGTTACTGAATGTGAGAAGATGGGAAATCAAAGGATACTGGTTTATATACGAGTGTCCTCTACAGAAACAATTAAAAAAAACCGCCACAGAATAAAGTGATACAATACAGTAATTGAAAAAAATTTTTGTGTAAAACCCAAAAATGTATACTTTGAGAGAAAAACATGTACTATTATTTAAACTCATACACAACAAAAGTATGCCAGGTAGGAAAAATGAGAGACATCAGATTTGCATAAAAGTCATAATACTGCCAGCAGATGAGAAAGAATTATATAGAAAATTACAGAAGTATAGAAAATATAACTGTCGCTTTTATTCTTTTTTTCCTGAGACGGGGTCTCATTCTGCCACCCAGGCTGGAAGGCAGTGGTGAGTCATAGTTCACTGCAGACTCAAACTTCTGGGCTCAAGCAATCCTACTGCCTTAGCCTCCCAAAGTCCTGGGGTTACAGGCATCAGCCACCGTGCCTGGCCATTTCCTCAAACAAATGTAGTTTAGAAATCCAAATGGAAGGAAAGGATTATATTAGAGGTTCTCAAGAATGCTGTATTAATTTCCTATTGTAGTTGTAACAAATAACAACAAATTTAATAGCTTAAAACAACATAAATGTATTACCTTCAGTTTTGGAAATCACAGATTCTCCAGAAAATGGGCCTCATTAGCTAAAGTCAAGGTGTCGGCAGAGCTCATTCCTTTGTAGAGGCTCTAGATGAGAATCTATTTCCCTTCCTTTCCCAGCTTCTAAAGGCTATCCTCATTCCTTGGCTTGTGGCCCTTTCCATCATACCTGCAACATTTGCCCTGAAAAATATTCAGACCCTCTGTCACAGCCTATGATATGCCATTGTTTTCATATCAAACCAGATTTTATTTAATTTATAGATAATATAAAAATATTTCTTCTAAAGGAGGTTTGTGTACTTCTGTGACCTGTCTCCTTGAAGAGAACATAGGAACTTATATATGGAAAGATCATCAATGCTCACAATAAGTTTTTTTCTCCTAACTACTACTTGACTTCTTTCCTTATAAATGTAATCTTATACAATTTTACAAGATACCTTTACTTTAGATTCATGATAGACAGCATAACTTTATTTGACTATATTCTGGTTTCTTTGAAAATATCAACAGAATAAAAAAATCTTTAGCTATATTTTTGCAATAATGTTTACAAAATTGTATTTTAATATTGTCAAATAAACTTTGAATGAAGTCACTAACTGAAGAGGCTTATGATTTCTTCATTTGTTCTGAAATCATTGCTGAAGGCACTATGTATTTCAACAGATAGCAAAGTCTAACCCTTGAGCCTGCAAATGTTTTGTTTGGTAACTAAGGAAATAATATATAATTAATCTATTATATAAAGTTTGATACCGTCAAAATGTTTTTATATATTAGATGTATATAACGTTCTATTTCTTTATTGTAGAGACAAAGTGTCACTCTGTTGCCCAGGCTGTAGTGCGGTGGAGTGATCATAGCTCACTGCAGCCCCAGCCTCCTGGGATTATGCAAGCCTCTCACCTCAGATTTCCTAGCAGCTGGGACTTCAGGTGTCCCACCACACCCACTTATTCTCTCTCTCTCTTTTGTTTTACAGATAGGGTATCGCTATGTTTCCCAGTCTGTTCTCAAACTCCTGGCCTCAGGAGATCCTCTCAGTCCAGCCTCCCAAGTAGCTGGAAGTACAGGTGCAATCCACCACACTCAGCTTTAAATAATGTTTTATAACATTAAATGTAACCCTGATGAAGAATCACTACATATATGTGTATATATATTATATATATTAAAAATTAGATATATGAAAATTAGATATATGTATTATGTTTTATAACATAGAACCCTAGTGAAGGACTACTACTATATATAAAATTATTTGTATAATATATAAAAAATTATAGATGTAATTGACTATATATATTATATAATTAATTATATATCATATATAATTATATACAATTATGTATTATATAATATATAAATAGCTATATTTATTTATATAATATATACTTGTATGTAATTATATATAATATATAAATATGTGTTATATTACATTTAATATATATACATTTAGTCAGGGTGCCATTCCTATCTCATAGGGCCGTGACACCCTGCTATCTCAAGGCAAGCTGCTTTAAACACTTGTGTTACCTGGTTTACTCTTGAAGGTATTTATGCTTCCTGACCTAAGTGTTACTTTGCACATTGTATTTCTCTCAGCACTTGAGTCTTCTAGAACATTATCTTTGCTCAAAAACTGGTATTTTTTTTCATACAGCAGTATCTTCCAAACACAGAGTTTTGTCAAATTTTTGAAAAATTATGCCTAAACTATTTATTTACTTATTTACTTACATCCATATGATAAATATATTATTAAAATCATAAAGCATACACTAAAATGAACAGTAGGATATGAATGTGTTAAAATAATTGAAAGTGCTAGTATTTTTAAGGCATTCCACTATAAAGATCACTATTCTAAATATTATGATTGCATTTATTTAAACACAATGGCTTCTAAGGAGACTGGAGGCAGGAATTGATGGACAATAAAAGAGATTTTTTGACTTGATGTTGACAGTGTTGGTCTTTTGCCTTAATCTTCATTTTCTCCAATATTTAATTTATTTAAATCTTCCATTATATATGCTTTTTCTTATCTTTTTTGAAAAATAAAAATGTTTTTAAAAAATTATTCAGTCTATTGGATAGAGTACAGATATCAAGATATCACAGAATATTAGAGCTCAAAGAATAATTAAATAAGCTAATTATGCAGGAAGATAAAAATAATTGCATGTGAAATGTAAATGATATTCTCAAGGTCACACTCATCCCTATGCAAGTCGCATCAAACATACTATAATACATTTGAATTCCACTAGAGTCTCCAATTGGATTTTTATTCCTCAAATTGGCTAATAGTTTTTGAGCCCTTTTTTGAATAGACTCTAATTTGAAAAGGCTGCATTCTTTCCAAAATCTAACGATACTTTTGAAAGCATTCTATTGAAGAAAAATAGATCTACCCTGCTCATAACTTTCTTGGGCCAGGATGTGCACTTTAGTAATTCTTCACTGGAATTATATATAGGAACAAGCACCTCAGGAATTTTTTTAAACTGAAAATACCAGGACTTCTTCCAGAATGAGCATCACTTTTTGTGGGCTCTTGGCATGCATAAAGAAAAAAGAAAGAGGAAAGGAAAGGTTATCAGCAATATATGGGCATTTCAACTTAAGAACCCATTGAACACAAACTACCTGAGTTGATGACTAAAAAGGTGAAATTTAAATTTGTGAAATTTAAAACTCCATCCTTAATTAAAGCAACCACAAAAATGGGTAGGTTTAGGTGTGTTTTCTTCATACACAAACAGCCCTCCATTTTCATTCGGTCATTTCCAAATACTTAAGTGACTTTGATTTTACTGTACATATCAAATCTTTAGTTGAATAATACATTAGAAGGCAAACATGTCTACCATAATCATTTCAAATGAGCCCAGATTTTATGAAATCCAAAATGGGATAGTAATATTGGCTTATGACCAAATAAAATTATAATGTAAGTGCAATCACAATTGGCTTTATGTTCATTTCTAAACCCAGATGACCTATTTGCTTGTTTTTCTAGAGACTTGGAACTTGGGCTAGGGATCCCTCCCAATAAGCCTTGGGTATCCTAACATCTAAACAACTTAATTGGTGTGATTCATAAAATGAGATATAGAAATGAAAATGAATAACAATAAAATTTGGTACAGTTCCTTTCATTTTCTAATTACTGTCAAAATAAAGATGTATAACCACACTTACATGGATAAACAAATAAGGGATAAATACATTGATACATTTGAATTGTGATTCCATTGCAAAAATTACTAAAATGATGAAAATTCATTTTCTTTGTTTAGACAAATCTGGTACTTATATTAAAATATGCACCAGGGAACATTTTCAAAGCTTTTATGATGTCTTTTATGCTGCTTCACATTTTGATTTTGAGAGGGGAAAATTGCCCTGGGGGAGAAATCCTTCAGAAAGAAGAAGAGAGGGAACACAAGGACTCAGGAAAAAAAAAAAAAAGAAGAAGAAAAAAAAAAGTTTGCAACTGCAGAGAATGATTAGTACAAGGAAAAGGAGGAGGAGACATCTGTTGGTGAAATGATTTTTAGAGATAATTAAGTGCATTCATCCAGAAATAACACATATTATACATCGTTTGCAGGCACACATGGCTTTACTAAAAACAAGAGAGACTATGAAAGGCCCACAGAAATAATCAGCAGCTTTGGCCTGATGTCACCAGAATGTCAGCCCTCCCTATGTGCCCACCTCAGCCTCCCTAAACCTCTTTCATTCTTCATAATAATATTTATTGCAGAGTATATATGTTATTTACAGAGGTAAGCTTAGTTTAAAACTATTGTCAGAAAAGTGTAGCCAGGTCCTTAGGTCTCTTAAGTAGCTTAGATTAATATCCTATTTTAATCTCCTGGAACTTAATTGGATTTCTGGGTATCTAAGAAAGTCCAAGCATAAAGGATATTTGTGTTCAAAAAAATTGTATGCAGATTTTTTTAAAGAACAGAATAAAGCAATTAACATGACAGTAATGACCGTTTTAAAGACTTAATAAAAAACTAACCTTAGAAATTAAAAAGTTTAGATTTTGCTTGATTCTTGCTTATTTAATCATTTCCCATAGTATAATTTATGCTTTATATCTTGGTATGTGATGCCTTCCTGTGCATAGTTCTGGATATACTCTGTAAAGCACTAAATGATAGGTCTTAAAATGTAGTTAAATAAATAAATAACAAAGAACAAGATAAAAGACACTTAAAAGAACTTATCTATATCATTTACCATGCACACAATACCTATAAGGTCATGTTTAGTTTTTAAGTCAACATGAACTTGAAAGTTTTAGAGCAAAAAATAAACGTAGAAATGAAAATGGAAAGCAGTATTTTCTTCTCATTAATTGAGGTTAACTATACAATCAAATAAATAAAATGGATTCTTTTTTTTACATAATCATTTGACATTGAGATTTCTAGTGCATGGTTCAGATAGACCTTTTGCCTTCCTATCACAGCTCCTATGTCTCCTGCAACTTCAGCATACATTGAAATTGTAATGATTCTTTAACAACTAGCCCTAGTGTCATCTATTTTAAACTGCTTTGGTGCAAGGGCTTTTAGCTCCATATCACTACTCTTCCACAAAATAAAATTGATTTTTAAATCATGAAAATATAGCATTGCACATAATGAGAAATCCCAAGGTAGGTTGGGATTGTTCTATGGTTGATTAATTTATTAACTTATATCATTAAGGATTCAGTTTCTCTCCATTTTTCTACTCTGCCATCCTTATAGTCTTAGCAAACCTCATGATCCCAAATGGCTGCCATAGTTCCAGGCATAAAGTGAAAATCAGGCCTTTGAAAAGTCACAAGGATAAAAGAAGGCATGCCCCTTTTCTTATGTTTGTTTTTAAGAGTGAGCATGAATTTTCCCAGACATGTCCGGCAGAGTCATATATTATTTGCTAGAATTATCACATGGCCATTCACATGACTATCTCTTAAGAGGGTGAATAAAATTACTGTGAGTACATGGCCTTGGACTAATAAAGATCAAATGTAAGATAGCTTTCTGATACCTGAATGGTAGAAGGGTTCTGATGATAAAGACAAATGAAGTATTGGTGGTACTATTGGATTAGTACCACACTGTCTGCCACAAACACTTTATTTATACCACTTGTATAAACAATCACTCTTGTCCTTGAATAATACTTATTTTTATAAGAATCATACATTAATTTATTCAATATGAGGAATTTTAAAGAAGAGACCACATTGGAAAGCTTTTTTTGTAAAACGTCCTAACTTAGCTGGATGTAGCTGTTTAATTATAATAGTAGTCAATAAAACTTTTTTGAACGAATGAATACATTTGTAAGTTATTGTTTGGCATGCAGTTTTCATTTGGACACATTATTTTTAGCTGAAACTAAATATATTTTTCTTGACTTGGTGAAATGCTTCCTTAATTATATTTTTAGAATGCTTTTTTCCTGAGAAGAAAACATTTCAGTGTACAATTTGCTTCATATAAAAACATAAAAGATATTTTTAAACTGTAACTTTTACAAAATAAAGTTTAACACTATATAGAAGGATGGAACTTCTTTAATTTTAATAACGTGATCTCCAACTACAGTAAATCTGCAATAATTTTAAGTCAACTGCTTTGACGCAATTGGTGTGAATCTTTCCAGAGACAATATGAACACCAAATGCTGGAAAATGACTTATCATTTGTCATTAAACAAAAAAGGAAAATGTGCTTGGAATAAAAATGAATGGTTTATGTCAATTCTATTATAAAGAAATTCAATTATGGATAAAAAAAATGGCACTTTCTTTTCACTGCCATTTCCATAACTCTATCCAGTGCGTCTTTTCTCTAACCTGGACTTCACTCCAGCTGCCTGCACTCTATACACTCCAACTTAGCAACAAAATGCTACTACATTGATTTGACTTGTACCCACAGATCCAGTCACATCAACCTCTTATGTAGCATGTATAGATTACACATGATCTAGAGAATTGAATACCATTTTTCATTGTTCTGATAAGGAAGTCTATTCTTAAAATACACCTAACCCAAGTTTTCATCCTTCCCCTTTTGATATCCAAACACAGCTTATTCTCTAGTCTACTTGTATTAATCACAGATTTCCAAACAAAACCAAACAAAATCTTCAGTTTCTCCAGCTGTCAATATTCTTACTTTACTCAAGATACATCTATACAGTTTTACTCATTTGGGAAAACTTTTATTGTAAATCTACTGTCATGTAATCTTTCCATCCAATTAATAAGCTTCTATTAATATTTCCCATAAGCCACTGTTATAGTTGAATTGTGCTCTTCCCACCAAAAAGAAAAAAAAATAAGGGATGTTGTAGTCTTAACCCCCAGTAACTTATTCGGAAATAGGAATAGGGTCTTTACAGACATAGGTAAATTCCGATGAGGTGATACTGGAGTAGGATAGGCCCCTAATCCAATATGACTGGCGTCCTTATAAAAGAAGACACAGAGACCACAAGGAGGACACCAAATGAGGGCAAAGGCAAAGACTGAAGTTAGGCAAATGCCAGCAAAAGGATATTAAAGATTGCTAGCAATCTTTCAGGAGCTAGGAAGAGGCAAGAAAAAGATCTCTCTACAGGTTTCAGAGTGAAGGTGCCCTTGCCGATGCCTTGATTTTGGGATTCTAGACTCCAGAACTATAAAACAACCAAATGCTGCTGTTTGTGTGACTTTTTAAAGGAAGTCCTAGGGAATTAGTGCAGCCACTGAGTAGATTCCCTGTTATTTTATAAATATTCATGGATATCCCTTCCCTTTTTCTCCTTCTTTCCCCATCCTCCTATTTCAACACAGTGGTATATCATTTTCTTTCTTCAGATTATAAACCATATGCAGGTAAGAACTTTACCTTATCTTTAAATGTGTCACTCATTTTTGAAACTTCTTTAGTGACTTAACAATAATTGTTACCTAATTAAAACAAATGAAAACATTCTGAGACAATATTATGATTTAACATTCCTTATAAGTGCATCCCAACGCTTCAGGCAAACACCTAAAAATATTTACCAAGTAATTCTGATTTCTTAAATTTTTTCTGCATAGCATATGGCATACAAAATCATATACATTCTTACAAATGGTGAATTTCAAGGCCTACCTAACTTAAAACATACAAATACAAAGATAAATATGCAATCAATTGTGTAGATATTAATATAAGTAAACATGTAGTGGTTCTAAAGCACTTCTATTTAACATTTAGAATATATGAGTATCAAGTGGGTAACTGAGAACCAATTAATTGTACATACCTATGCATATATCTGCTTTATATGTATATAAAGGAGGGAAAATAGAATATTAAACCATCGTATATCTATTACTCAATTTGAAAATTATCATCTTAAGACCAGTTTTATTCATGTATGCACCCACAACTTCCTTCACATTATAGTGAATTATAAAAATGTATGTTTGTTTTAATTTTTAAAATTTTCTCTCATCAATCTATTATCCTGTATCTGGTGATTTTTCTACCTATTAGATGCCCAGATAACATTTCTTATAGGTCAATTTAGAATATCAGAATATTTCTGATTGGGATATTCTAAAATGTCTATATGAGAATATTGAGAGGTAAGATTTGAAAGTCAGTGATTAAGGAAACATTTTTTTTGAGATGGAGTCTCCCTTTGTCACCCAGTGCAGTGGCATGATCTCAGTTCACTGCAACCTCCACCTCCCAGGGTCAAACGATTCTCCTACCTCAGCCTCCCGAGCAGGTGGGATTACAAGCACGTGCCACCAAACCCGGCTAATTTTTGTATTTTGGTAGAGTTGGGGTTCACCATGTTGGGCAGACTAGTCTAGAACTCCTGGCCTCAAGTGATTCACCCACCTCAGGCTCCCAGAATGTTGAGATTACAAGCATGAGCCACTGCACCTGACCTAATTAAGGAAAGTATGAATGACAGCAGTGATCTCAATGTGTTCTGTTTTGGGGGATAAAATGAGGGAAGGGGTGTTGGATTTTCATTTAGTTATAAATAAACAAAAAGCCCTAAATTAATAGGTGTAAAATAAAAGATTGAAAACCTTTAAAAATTTAAATGGCCCAAGATCCCCTGGCAAACCACTGGTGTAAGTCCAAGAGTCCAAAAGCTGAAGAAATTGGAGTCCAATATTTGAGGGCAGGAAGCCTCCAGCACAGGAGAAAGATGAAGGCTGGAAGACTCATCAGGTCTAGTCCTTCCACATTCTTCTGCCTGCTTTTATTCTAGCTGCACTGTCAGCTGATTAGACGGTGCCCACTCAGATTGAGGGTGGGTCTGTCTCTCCCTGTCCATTGACTCAAATGTTAATCTCCTTTGGCAACACCCTCATAGACACACCCAGGAACAATACTTTGCAACCTTCAGTCTACTCAAGTTGACACTCGATATTAACCATCACAGATAGCTAGTTAAATTACTGGATTCTAGGCATATCTTGAAGGGAAAGGGTAACCACCCAATGGGTTTGCCTTGTCCATTGCCTACACAGAGCCAGTTCATCAAGACAGGGGAATTGAAATAGAGAAAGAGTAATTCATGCAGAGCCAGCTGTGTGGGAGACCAAAGTTTTATTATTACTCAAATCAGTATCCCCAAGGATTTGGGGAGCAGAGTTTTTAAGGACAACTTGGTGGCTGTTGGGGAGGCCAGTGAGCCGAGAGTGCTGATTGGTCAGAGATGAAATCATATCGAGTCCAGGTGGTCTTCTTGCACTGAGTCAGCTTTTGGGTGGGGGCCACAAGATCAGATGAGCCAGTTTATCTGGGTGGTGCCAGCTGATCCATCAAGTGCAGATGGATCAAAAGTCTGCAAAATATCTCAATCACTGATCTAAGGAGCAGTTTAGGGAGGGTTAGACTCTTGTAACCTCCAGCTTCATGACTCTTAATCCATAATTTCTAACTCATGGCTAATGTTAGTACTACAAAGGCAGTCTAGTCCCCAGGCAAGAAAGAGGTCTGCTTTGGAAAAGGGCTGTCATTGTCTTTGTTTTAAACTATAAACTAAGTTTCTCCCAAAGATAGTTCAGCCTATGCCCAGGAATAAACAAGGACAGCTTGGAAGTTAGAAGCAAGATGGAGTCAGTTAAGTTAGATCTCTTTCTCTGTCTCAGTCATAATTTTGCAAAGGTGGTTTCAAAAGTAGATGAAAATTCCTGATAAATTGGATTTAGGTTTGGGAGAAAGAGAAATCAAGGTTGACGACTAGGTTTTTAGCCCAAGCAACCTAGTGAAGGTGGTACCTCTACTAAAACGGGGAAGAGGGGCAGAAGAGTTTTTTGAGAAACAATCTTTTGATCATATTAATTTTGAGAACTCTATATAAATCGAATTATCACTTAAACTGTGGTGACTCTGGTACTAGAGCTCAGGAGAGAAATTAGTGTTGAAATATAAAATCTTGGATTCAGAAGCACACTGAGTATATCTAAAGCTAATCTGTAATCTCTAATATTATATGCTAGTGGTTGTATTCCTTATCCTAGCACTATTGATTTAATAATGCAGTAAGATAGTTATCCATTTTCTTCCTCTGGATAAAGTGCACTGATTTATTTTCCTTTTAAAAAATATTTGCTGTCTGTAAAATAAACCCAGGCCATTCTATTGATTTGAGCATGCTTGTTGGAAGGTCTTGAACCCCTTTTTATGCCTCTTCTCTTCGAAAAGAGAAAACAGATTCTCAGTAAAATATTGAGAAAAATTCAAAATGTGTATTATAAATACAGCTTCTCATTTTTCACATAGCAGATACTCAGTAAACATTTTTGTGTTCTATTAAATTTATAAGCAAAAGCAAAATATTATTATGTTTAAAAATATCAGAAAGTTAACTAAGTAAATCAATTTAAAACATATCCAACTCCACCCCCTAAATATACAAATATTTTACGTCTGTAATTCTTTCAAGTAGTGAGCATCAAAATCACTTGGAGTGGTGTTTCAAAAGTCCATGTCCAAGTCTCACTTTCCAAAACTCTGATTCAGTGAGTGTGTGTGGGACTCTGGCAGGTGAATTGGGAAAAGACTGATATACACTAGATCCAAACTACTTTTAGCAAAAGATCCTGGATTGGCACTGCTGACTTTAATCTCTCTTACTTACTTATCTTTCTTTCTTCTTCTAACCAAACTTCCATTTCAAGTTTCAACCTACAGATAAATTACCTTATTCATTATATTGCCTTGTCCCATACTGAGACAGTCTTTTTGAAGCAATTTTGAATAGTGTTGATTATTTCATTATGCATGCATTTCATAGATGAATTTATATGGGGCCATTTTCCCTTATATTTTAAATAAGCAGGCTTATCATTGCCCCTTGTCCACTATTGTTCAGCTGTTAACCAAGCTAAAGATTTGTTCAGTTTTTTCCAAATAATAATTTTTTCACTGCTTTTGATTCCATCATTCAATTATAAAATTCATCTATTAATCTTCATGTTTTTAGAAATTTGCATTAAAAAGCCTCATCCACGTATATAATCTATATTGATTAATTATTTTCTAAAATTCTGATCCTCTGCTGTTTATAACTGGCCATTAACTTCATCTAACAACTTCGTTGTCACTGGAAAATCATAGTTTTATTTCAGAATACACATAGTCAAAATATATACATTTTATATTTTCTGAACAGGAAGTCTAATCTTTCAAAGACAATGAAAAATCTTTTTTTTTTTTTTCTGAGATGGAGTCTCACTCACACTGTCACCCAGACTGTAGTGCAGTGGAACCATCTCAGCTCACTGCAACCTCTGCCTCCCGAGTTCAAGTGATTCTTTTGCTCAGCCTCCCAAGTAGCTGAGACTACAAGCACGTGCCACCACATGTGCTAATTTTTCTATTTTTGTATTTTTAGTAGAGATAGGATTTCACCACATTGGGCTAGGCTGGTCTCGAACTCCTGAGCTCATGATCCAGCTGCTTTGGCCTCCCAAAGTGCTGGGATTACAGGTGTGAGCCACCACACCTTGCCAAAATCTATTTTTTATATACTTAGAATTTTGCTTTAATTTTGAGAATCTTTTCCGTATTATACTAACAAGTTTTATATTTTATATTTCATTTCAAGAGCAAAACTACCATTGAATTCCCTGCACTGATCATATAATAGTTGCTTCTTTGTGAAACAAATTCAGATTATGCAATGGAATATACAGTGAAGATGGTGAGATTAATTTTTCTCTGGATCTATGGTGTCATTTCCTTGGCAATTGCAAAATTTCTCAATGCCAAATTTATAAAGATGTTAATTTGTCCAAGCATTGAAACATAAACATATTGTTAATAAACATCCATGTTTATTAAAATTATTTTCCATATGCAAACATTTCTATCATTCTGGAAAATTAAGATATAAACCATTGGGAAACGTACTGAAAAAAGTAATTGAAAAATACATGGTCACCTATAAAATATGTTCATGTTGAAAATCAAAATCACCTCTGTTACAGGAAAAGAAGTGGGGAAGAGCCCACAGGAGCCCGCTGGAATTCTAGTTTCTGCCCATGACAAGACATGTCAGATGGACACAACTTTAAAACCTAATCTTCCATTTAGGGATATCCTCACACTAAGAAAATGCTTGTATCAGATCTAATGTTTACTTTTTTTTTAATTTGGCTAGTTCTAGTAATATATTAATCAGTCACGAGTCAAGGCTTTAATTGCATGCCAAATCAATGACGAATTTAAATCATTGCTCTAGCAGAAAAGTTTCTCAACTAATTATTCAAAAACAAAACAAAACAAACCTCAGTAATCTACATTGACATCTTATTGCTTGACTAGTCAGAGTTTTGTTTGTAAACAATAAAAGTCAACTTTGGTTAATGTATAAGAAGAGAGAATTAATAAAAATGGTGTCAAAAAATGTAATATACTCATTGGGAGGCTGAAAAACCAAGATGAGATATAAAACTGGCCACGGGAACAGCCTCTGAGGTCTATAGATACATCTCTCTGTTCCCCAAAATCTTAACTCCACAGCAGCTGTTGTAAATTTACAGTCATTGTTCTGCACTGGTTACTATGCCTTGAACATCATGTATAATATCAAACTACAATTACATAGCAGAAATTTGTGGTGTAAGACAGTGTTGCCAAAATGCTTTCCAAATGTAAAAGGTATTTAAATCTGAGTAGAATGCAAATGTATCAGGCAGGGTCTAGTCAAGAGGAAGAAGACACATCAATTTTCTAAACAAGAAGAATTTGATATAAAATTGTCACTTGTAAAAAAAGGGACAAATTACTAAATCTTGTTAAAGATAACTCCAAATGACACATAAATAGTAAGTAGATGTAGAAAACGGCCACTTTTTAGTCTGAGTACACAAAGAAGGAATAATCTTGGGAACAAGTCCACCCATGACCAAAGTTGAGATGACAGACCTTGATGTTGAGGGTGTAGCTACCGTCTCCTGGATATTAGGGAAGTTAGCTGAGTTGCTGTAGTGCTGGCAGGATAAAGCCAGGGAGTAGAAATTGCCCACTGTGCTGCTGATGAAGCTCAATGACCAATGTGGAACTTTGGCTCTACTGAATACCAGGAGCAAGGAAACCACATGCCAAGGTGCTGGCAAAACTTGCTGGAGGATGGAAAACACTGGATGTCTCCCACACTTCTCCCAGGGAAGCCAGGTACTAGGATGCCAACAAAACATGCTAGGATCTTGGTGCGATGTCAGTGAAAATTGCTGGAGGGTGAATACCACTGTTTCTTCTTAAACTACTAACACAGAAGCTGTTCATTTAGATGCTGGAGATACATTGGAGGGTGAGGGCCATTGAGTCTCCTTCAGATAAGGGCAGACATTCAAGATTTGACTCTGGTTATGGGTCTAGGGAAACTCACATTGACTTGGGAGTTTGACATGTCTTTTATCTGAATCCAAATGAATGTTTTCTTTCCAAGCAACAAGGTTCCATTATTTCCCAATCAATGCAACATTCACATGAGAAACATGGTGACATGGTGAATTCAGTCAGTTATTTATCAACCTGCACATTCACTGTGTTTGACTTCTTAACACTATCAGCTCAGTGGCTAAAAAAATAAGAGATTCTTTGAAAGTTGTCATGGAAGCTCTTTGGTTTTCAGATCATGATTTGACCTGAGGGTTAACAGATCTGAACTTGTCATTTATTTTTTGTAAGTGTTCCAGTGCACTCAGCAGACTCCTCTGCTTTTAAGAATTATACCATGATTATTATAAGTATTATCACTGCCATAATGGTCAAATGCTACTGCCACTAAAGCTCCCAAGGCACATACTTCAGTTGGTGCTTCATCAAAATCAAACACGGGTGGTAGCTTGATTAATTGTTATGCCACCGCATGCCTTGAATTATGATTATCATGCTTCCCAATGATCAGTATACCAGCAATGTGCTCAAGCCCATGGCTATGACCAAATAGATCCCCAAATCCATCTTTTAAAGGTTTATCAGTTAGAGCCCCTTCCAGTACCAATTCTGCATCAGAATCGGTCCAGTTAAGATATAGGAACCATATCAGGAATTGGTATAGGGAAAACTTAATGCAAAAAAATCATTAACTAAAAGTGATTAACTACTAAACAGAAGACAGCTCAAAAAAAAAAAATACAGAAATAACAAACAGAGAGAGCAGCTACTATATCTATGGCCAAGAAAGAGCATCCAAGGAACAAAGAAACGTTGAAGAACCACTCAATACCCCAACCTGGGCTGAAAGCCTGACTTTGTTGAAGAAGATGGGCATCTGTGGCCCACTGGATAACAAAATTTGCAGAAGTCCTGCAGTCCAAACCTGCTGAGCAGGGAATGCCAATGAAGATGCCAGCTGTCCAGGCCTGGCAAGCCGAAAACTGTCACAGAGTTGTCCAGCAAAATTTGAATGTCAGACAAACAATGAATAAAAGTATAGTATAAATACGTCCCAAATGTTGCCAAAAAGTTTCTATGAAATTCAAATTGAATGTAGTGACTTGTATCTTTATTTGGTAAATACAGCAATTCTACTGTGCAATGATGTAAAACTGCCCAGAAGGTGTGCACCACTGGTTCTCCTACACACTACTAGCAAGGAAGCTGCTAGACTCTTTGTAATGCCATCTAATGATAAGCATTGTACCAGGTATCAAAGAAAACAAATGGCTGGGGGTGAAGTACTTCCAATAAAAACAGAAAAGTTCAGAAATGATAGATTTGGAGCTGAGAAACAAAAATTAGTAACTGGCATGAAAGGTGTTCACTATAAATAGCTTAAAATATGACTTGATATGTCATTTGAAAACAATATACAAGCAATATTTTAAAGCTTCTTAAATCACCAATTTTATATTTGTATATTTAATTTTAAATTGAGTGAGTCATTTGTTTTCTTTTCAGGGATTCTTACACATTATAGTGTTATACACTCATAATATTTGTTAAAAAATGTATTTCAAAGTGATACTTTGAAATGATGGCTACAATCATTAGTGGCAGTGAATGAATTAAAGTCCTGTGTAGTGAGTCATTTCTTCATAACTACATAATTCATTGCTGTAGTTATATTTAAAAACTATCAAATTTGAGGGTTGATAAGCTGGAGAAATGAGCTAAACATAGTGTTTCTCTGATTATATGACTGTGTTTTTTTTTTCCTATGCGAGTGACATTTTGCAATGATGGAGTTTCAGTAAACTGCCATTAGATGCATTTTTCTGGAGTAGAAAAATAGTAACTGCTAATTTTGGTTGGATATAAAGGCCTACAATTATATTTTCTTCTACCCACAGAGCTATTTAAGATTTTTATGTTGTACAATGGTTTGTAGTAGCTTTTTAAATTTTTTTCAGGAATCCGAATGTCAAATCCATTGTGCAATTCTGCTATGCAGAGATAAGATCAAGTTGTTTTTGTTTTTTTCTCACATAAGGTAAAAGGGAAGCATTTGAGGATTTTATTTCAGTGAACTTTAAGAAATGAACAAATTTGCATTTTATTTATGCAAACATAAATTTGGCATTTTGTAGACAAAACATCCTGAGTGTCTTTGCGCATATGTGCTAAAAATAATTTTTTCAAATAACCATGGCTGAGGATGGCTATTATTAAAAGAAGAAATAACAAGTGTTGACAAGGATGTGGAGAAAAGAGAACCGTTGTACACTGTTGGTGGGAATGTAAATTGGTGCAGCCATTATGGAAAACAATATGGAGGGTTCTGAAAAATTAAAAATAGAACTATTATATGACCCAGCAACCCCTTTTCTGGTTATATGCCAAAGGAAATAAAATCACCTCAAAGAGATATCTATACTTCCATGTTCACTGCACCATTATTTATGATAACTAAGATATGAAAACAACCTAGGTGCCCATTACAGATAAATAGATAAATTGTGGTACATATATTCAATGAAATGTCATGCAGCCATAACAAA
Source organism: Hylobates moloch (assembly GCF_009828535.3). Classification (NCBI taxonomy): domain Eukaryota; kingdom Metazoa; phylum Chordata; class Mammalia; order Primates; family Hylobatidae; genus Hylobates; species Hylobates moloch. Next base: position 127,388,911 of record NW_026652279.1, read on the forward strand.
GGAGAGATGTCATTTGCAACAACATGGATGAACTTGGAAGACATTATGGTAAGTGAAATAAGCCAATACAGAAAGATAAATACTGCATTATATTCCTTATATGTGGGATCTTTCTAAAAAAGTTGAATACTTAGAAGAACTTTGGTTACTAGGCATGGGGTGAGACAGAAAATGGGCAGACGTAAGTCACAGAGTACAAAGTTATAGTTATGTAGGATAAATAAGTCTATTTTTATTGCATTTTGTATTAAAATTTTGCTAAGAAAGTAGATTTTAGGTGCTCTTAACACACAAAATGGGGAGGCTAGTAAATATGTGAAATGAGGGTATGTTAATTTCCTTAACTGTAATAACCATTTCACTATGTATGCATACATCAAAACATCATGTTGTATACCTTTATATGCAATAAAAATAGTCAAATATGTGGGAATGGAATTCTTGATGGGTAAAACATAAAGACAAAACTGAAAACTAGAGTGGGAAGAGAAAACAGAGACTGTATCTATCTAATGGAGTGATGGTTTTGGATTGAATGATACAGTCACAGTCACAAAAATTTTTGGTTTCAAAAGCAATACAGAAGGTAAGTCTATGTCTTCATATAGTGAGCAGTTGGAACTCAGACTACTTTGCAGAGCTTGAACATTTAAAGAGTAACTTCATTGATTTGGACATTTAAAGGATACCATTATCATTGAATAAGTAGGTTAGAAAAAAAATCAATACTGTGACATCTGATAAACAACAAATTTGTTTATCTTTGATTAACCTTGATGTGAACATAAAAATAATCTTTCCTGAGAATTAATAAATATTGATATGACCTTACATGAGTTTGAACATGTGTCTTACATGATTCAAAAACACTCACCAGAAAACATAATATACGAAGTTGTCTGGGGTGGGGTTAAAAGTGATAGAAACAGTACTAAAGTGTTCTACAGGGTCAATATTCAATTCAAATTAGAGAAGATTCTAGTTTCTTTAGAGATAAATTTACACTGAATGTGCACTTATAACCTAAAATAACAAAACACTTGTGCAAACAATCTGGCATGAGCAAGATTTTACAAACACAAAAAAATAAGAATTTTATGTAATGAAATCATTAGAAAACAGATTTTAAAATGGTGAATAAGATGATTAAGACATAAAAACACTTTTGAAATGAATAAGCAGGGCTGAAAGTAAATAAAATTGAACTTCTGTAAATAAATTATGTACTAAAAAGTTGGATTGATCAAATAAGAAATTAGATACAGATGAGTAAATTAGTGAAGGAGAAGATATAGCTGGGAAATTATAGAAAATAAAAACATAGCGACCCAAAGAGATCAAATATATGACAGAAAAATTAAAAGACATGAGAAACAAAACAATAAAGTTCAATATACATCTAGTAGAAGTTCAAAAAGGAGAGACCATAATAAAATAGAGGGAAGGAGTAAAACTCTGAGTCTACAAATTTGAGAATAAACATATGTATGTTTAAGCCTACTTATATAAATTTTTTAATAAATGACAGTGTATTAGAACCCATAAAATGGCTCTCTACACATAGCCAAGTATCATTCAGAACACGTTTCCTAATCAAAATGTAAATATGTTATCATTTCATATTAAAAAATAACTTTTATAAGCCCTATACATGCTGAAGTTTTAAAATGAATATATAAATGTCTTCCAAGTAAAAGACTATTAATAAAATCATACAAATAAAAATTTAGAACTTATTTGTACTCAAAATTCTACTTCTCAAAAAGTATTATTTAGAGGAAAATATTTAGTTCCATAAGCTTAAATTAAGTGAAAGATGATGGAAAACTAATAAGGTTCAACTATAATATGAGAAGGTTAAGAAAAAAAAAACAAGTGTAGAACCATCCCAAAAAAGTATATGTAAGGAATTAATGAACATAAGATCAGAATAGAAAACAAAACTATAAAAATTGTTGGCCAATGAAACAAAAATGTTTATTTTTTGGAAAGACTTGAAAGGTGCAGAGACAAAAAGATTGAAAGATTAGAAAACACAAAAATCAATGCTAGTATTTAAATCTAAAAATGTACTTCTTTATATTTTAACATCTCTGAAATCATAGTGCATTATAATCAGTAACACATCATGCTTTAATTGGTAAACTTGTTCTTTTCTTTTGTTGTTGCCTTAAAGCTACATAAATTTGTGTGAATCTTATAAATTATTAAATAAAATTTCATTATAATAAATAATTTTGAGCAATTTTATTTCAATACATTTGGAAACTTAGAAAAGATTGAGCTTTTCACAAAATTGTAACTTATTACAAAAGAAAAAATAGACATATTAGATTAATATCTTAACCTGGCTTCCCTTAGAATCAGACATAGGGCCTTGCATATGGTACTTGTGGAAATGGAATTCCATGGAAAAGTAAAGGACAGGTGGAATGAAATGGAAGAAGAGGGACAACAAATACAAGGCCTCACCAAACTGTCTTCAACTGTAGGTAAATATCGCTATATCTAAGGAGATATTTAAGAACTCTTCACCAAGAAAAAGGAAAGCATATATTCATCTGCTCTCTTTTCTCATAGGTCAAGTAGCCCTAGCATCATTAATTTCTCTGCACTTCTAGGTTGTATGTGCAAAAGTGAAGAGTGACTCTGAAGGAGGTCCCATGGTAGAAAATGACAGGTGCATTAAGTGGTGAGGTGATGAGTTTCCCAATTGTTCCTTCATAAAGCAAATCAACATCTGCATAGAATTGGTCACCACAATATTGGCTGGAATAATAGTTGAAGAGAATTTTAAAGTACTGTACAAGAGATAGCCAAATTAAAAGAGTGTGTGTGTGTGTGTGTGTTTGTACAACCAAAACATGTCTAGATAAGCTGTGATAATTAACATTTTATATAATTTATTTCAATATGCAGAAAAACTCAACTTACAAAGCTTAAAACATCCTGATAAACTCTTAAGAGCATAAGAGTAACTTTACTGTACTTAAATTAATTGAGCTTTTACACATAAACAAAGTGAGTAGAATTTAAAATATTTTGCCACCAGCTTTCTTCTTTTTGTTCAATATTGATTTGGCTATCTGAGGTCTTTCACATTTCCATACAAATTTAAGATTTTTTTTTTATTTCTGTGAAGAACGTTACTGGTATTTTGATAGGGATTGCATTTAACCTGTAGTTCACTATTGGCATATAGAAACACTACTGATTTTTGCATGCTGATTATGTAACTTTATTAAACTCATTTCTTTTTTCTAATAGTTTTTTGGTAAAGTCTTTATGGTTTACTATGTATATGATTATGTCACCTGCAAACAATTTGACTTCCTCTTTTTCAACTTGAATGCGCTTTATTTTTTTCCTCTTGCTTAATTGCTCTGGCTAGAACTTCTAGTATGATGTTGAATAAAAGTGATATAAGTAGGCATCCTTGTCTTGTTCCAGATCTTAGAGGACAATCATTCAACTTTGCTAGGTATGATGTTAGTTTGTTAGATATGACCTTTACTGTATTGTACCTTTCTCCTAAAACAATTTATTGAGAGTTTTTATCATGAAGGAGTGTTGAATTTTATAGGATGTTTTTTAGCATCTGTTGAAATGAGCATATGGTTTTTCCCTTGATTCCTTTAATGTGATGTATGACATTTATTGATGTTCTTTTATTTATTTTTTTTTTGAGACGGAGTCTTGCTCTGTCACCCAGGCTGGAGTGCAGTGGCGCAATCTCGTTTCACTGACAGCTCTGCCTCCTGGGTTCACGCCATTCTCCTGCCTCAGCCTCCCGAGTAGCTGGGACTACAGGCGCCTGCCACCAAGCCTGGCTAATTTTTTATATTTTTGGTAGAGACGGGGTTCCACCATGTTAGCCAGAATGGTCTCGATCTCCTAACCTCGTGATCTGCCCGCCTCGGCCTCCCAAAGTGCTGGGATTACAGGCTTCAGCCACCACACCCGGCCTGATGCTCATATGTTGAATCATCTTTTTATCAATAGGATGAATCTCACTTGATCTAGGTGAATGATATTTTTAGCAGGCTGTTGAATTCAGTTTGTTGAGGTTTTTGCATCCATATTTATTAGGGATACTGTCCTGAGATATATATATGTGTGTGTGTGTGTATATGTGTGTGTATATATATATAATGTATATATGTGTATATGTGTGTATATATAATGTGTGTGTGTATATATATGAAAAAAAGGACAATATCTCTAATAAACATGGATGCAAAACCCTCAACAAACTGAATTCAACAGCCTGCTAAAAATATCATTCACCAAGATCAGAGCTGAATCAGAGCTGAACTGAAAGAAAATTGAGATGCAAAATAAATAAATAAAGACCAACAAATCCAATTAATTTCTTTTGGAAAGAATTAATAAGATCAATAGACCTCTAGTTAGACTAACAACGGAAAAGAGAGAGAAGATCCAAATAAACACAATCAAAAATGACAAAGGGGACATTCACACCAAAGTTGCAGAAGTACAAACAACCCCCAGAGACTATTATGAACACTTTTGTGTATACAAACTAGAAAACCTAGAAGAAATGGATAAATTACTGGAAATATAAAACCTTCCAATATTGAACCAGGAAGAAATTGAAATCTTGAACAGATCAATAATGAGTTCTGAAATTGAATCAGTAATAAAAAACTTACCAAACAGAAAAAGCCCTGGAGGAGATGAATTCACAGCCAAATTGTACCAGACATATAAAGAAGAGTAACAATACTACTAAATTATTCCAAAAACTCAAGGAGGGGAGACTCCTCCTTTACTTATTCTGTGAGGCCAGCATCATTTTGATACCAGAGAAACAATAAAACATGAAACAGAGAAACATAAAAAATAGCAGAGAAACAATAAAAAATGAAAACTTCAGGCCAATATCCCTGGTGACAGAGACACAAAAATCCTCAACAAAATACTAGCATTCAAATCCAATAACACATTAAAAAGCTAATCTACTACAATCAAGTAGGCTTTATTACTGGGACTCAAGGTTGGTTCAACATATGCAAATCCATAAATATGATTCATCACATGATCATAGCCAAAAACAAAAACCAAATGATCATCTTAATAGAACAAGCTTTCAATAAAATTCAACATCCCTTCATATACTATACCATCAATAAGCTAGGCATCAAAGGGACATATCTCAAAATAACAAATGCAATCTATGACAAAATCATAGCCAATATCATGCTGAATGGGCAAAAGTTGGAAGCATCTCTCTTGAGAAACAGATCAGAACAAAGATGTCCATTCTTACCACTCCTACTCAACATAGTAAGGAAGTAATAGACAGAGCAATTGGACAAGAAAAAGGAATAAAAGACATCCAAATATGAATAGAGGAAGTCAAACGATCTCTGTTTGCAGATGACATAATTCTATATCTAGAAAACCCCATAGTCTCTGTCAAAAGGCTTCTAGAACTGACAAACAACTTTAGGATATTTCAAGATACAAATCAGTATATAAAAATCAGTCGCATTTCTATACAACAACATCCAAATTGAGAGCCAGATCAAGAAGGCAATCCCATTCACAATAGTCATGAGATGAATAAAATTCCTAGGGATACAGGTAACCAAGGAGGTGAAAGAACTATACAAGAAATCAGAGATGACCAATGGAAATGGAAAAACATTTCATGCTCATGGATAGGAACAATTAATATTGTTAAAATGCCTATATAGCTCAAAGTAATTTACAGATTTAGTGCTATTCCTATCCAACTACTAAAATAATTTTTACAGGATTAGAAAAAAGCTATTCCAAATGTATGTGGAACCAAAAAAGAGCCTGAATAGCCAAAGCGACCCTAAGTAAATAGAACAAAGCTGGAAGCAGCACACTACCTGACTTCAAACTATACTACAGGGTTTCAGTAGCCAAAACAGCATCATACTGGTTGAAAAACAGACACATAAAAACAAGCTCCTGGATTCATTAATTTTTTGAAGGGTTTTTTGTGTCTCTATTTCCTTCAATTCTGCTCTGATTTTAGTTATTTCTAGCCTTCTGCTAGCTTCCGAGTGTGTTTGCTCTTGCTTTTCTAGTTCTTTTAATTGTGATGTTAGGGTGTCAGTTTTGGATCTTTCCTGCTTTCCCTTGTGGGCATTCAGTGCTACAAATTTCCCTCTACACACTGCTTTGAATGTGTCCCAGAGATTCTGGTATGTTGTGTCTTTGTTCTCATTGGTTTCAAAGAACATCTTTATTTCTGTCTTCATTTCATTATGTACCCAGTAGTCATTCAGGAGCAGGTTGTTCAGTTTCCATGTAGTTGAGTGGTTTTGAGTGAGTTTCTTAATCCTGAGTTCTAGTTTGATTGTACTGTGGTCTGAGAGACAGTTTGTTATAATTTCTGTTCTTTTACATTTGCTGAGGAGAGTATTCAATTAGGAAAAGAGGAAGTCAAATTGTCCCTTTTGCAGATGACATGATTGTATACCTAGAAAACCCCATTGTCTCAGCCCAAAATCTCCTTAAGCTGATTAGCAACTTCAGCAAAGTCTCAGGATACAAAATCAATGTACAAAAATCACAAACATTCTTGTACACCCATCAGAGACAAACAGAGAGCCAAATCATGAGTGAACTCGCATTCACAATTGCTTCAAAGAGAATAAAATACCTAGGAATCCAACTTACAAGGGATGTGAAGGACCTCTTCAAGGAGAACTACAAACCACTGCTCAATGAAATCAAAGAGGATACAAACAAATGGAAGAACATTGCATGCTCATGGGTTGGAAGAATCAATATCGTGAAAATGGCCATACTGCCCAAGGTAATTTATAGATTCAATGCCATCCCCATCAAGCTACCAATGACTTTCTTCACAGAATTGGAAAAAACTACTTTAAAGTTCATATGGAACCAAAAAAGAGCCTGCATCGCCAAGTCAATCCTAAGCCAAAAGAACAAAGCTGGAGGCATCACGCTACCTGACTTCAAACTATATTACAAGGCTACAGTAACTAAAACAGCATGGTACTGGTACCACAACAGAGACATAGATCAATGGAACAGAACAGAGCCCTCAGAAATAATGCCACATATCTACAACTATCTGATCTTTGACAAACCTGACAAAAACAAGCACTGAGGAAAAGTATTCCCTATTTAATAAATGGTGCTGGGAAAACTGGCTAGCCATATGTAGAAAGCTGAAACTGGATCCCTTCCTTACATCTTACACAAAAATTAATTCAATATGGATTAAAGACTTACATGTTAGACCTAAAACCATAAAAACCCTAGAAGAAAACCTAGGCAATACCATTCAGGACATAGGCATGGGCAAGGACTTCCTGTCTAAAACACCAAAAGCAATGGCGACAAAAGCCAAAATTGACAAATGGGATCTAATTAAACTAAAGAGCTTCTGCACAGCAAAAGAAACTACCATCAGAGTGAACAGGCAACCTACAAAATGGGAGAAAATTTTCACAATCTACTCATCTGACAAAGGGCTAATATCCAGAATCTACAATGAACTCAAACAAATTTACAAGGAAAAAACAAACAACCTCATCAAAAAGTGGGTGAAGGACATGAACAGACACTTCTCAAAAGAAGACATTTATGCAGCCAAAAAACACATGAAAAAATGCTCATCATCACTGGCCACCAGAGAAATGCAAATCAAAACCACAATGAGATACCATCTCACACCAGTTAGAATGGCCATCATTAAAAAGTCAGGAAACAACAGGTGCTAGAGAGGATGTGGAGAAATAGGAACACTTTTACACTGTTGGTGGGACTGTAAACTAGTTCAACCATTGTGGAAGTCAGTGTGGCAATTCCTCAGGGATCTAGAACTAGAAATACCATTTGACCCAGCAGTCCCATTACTGCGTATATACCCAAAGGACTATAAATCATGCTGCTCTAAAGACACATGCACACGTATGTTTATTGCGGCACTATTCACAATAGCAAAGAGTTGGAACCAACCCAAATGTCCAACAATGATAGACTGGATTAAGAAAATGTGGCACATATACACCATGGAATACTATGCAGCCATAAAAAATGATGAGTTCATGTCCTTTGTAGGGACATGGATGAAACTGGAAACCATCATTCTCAGAAACTATCGCAAGGACAGAAAACCAAACACCGCATGTTCTCACTCATAGGTGGGAATTGAACAATGAGAACTCATGGACACAGGAAGGGGAACATCACACTCTGGGGACTGTTGTGGGGTGGGGGGAGGGGGAGGGACAGCATTAGGAGATATACCTAATGCTAAATGACGAGTTAATGGGTGCAGCAAACCAACATGGCACATGGATACATATGTAACAAACCTGCACATTGTGCACATGTACCCTAAAACCTAAAGTATAATAATAAATAAAAAAAAAAAGAAAAACAGACACACAGACTAATGGAACAGAATAGAGAGCCCAGAAATAATGCCATGCACCTACAATCATCTGAACTTTGACAAAGTCAACAATAGCAAACAGTTACTGTTAATGTACCCTCAGCCCTAAAACAAAATTGGAAAAGAAAAAAATAAAAGATAAAAACTAATTTAAATATATTCTCAACTGTTTACTCTCTATATAATCTCATATTCATGCACATATTCATGTATATCTGTGTACAGAGTTTTATGGATGGAAAAATGAGAAAGGTATTGCTACAGATATCAAAACATATTTTATATTAGAAAAAAGTGATATAAATACTATTTAATAAATGATGATAGGTTAACTGGCTAATTATATGCAGATGATTGAAACTAGATATCTTCCTTTCACTATATACAAAAAGCAACTCAGGATGGATTAAACACTTAAATGTAAGACCTAAAACTAAAACTAAAAATAAAAAAGAAAAAAACCTAGCAAGTGAAAAACCTAGGAAGTATCATTGTACCATTGTGAACATAGGCCTTGACAAAAGTTTCATGAAAGACTCCAAAAGAAATTACAACAAAAACAAATATAGACAAGTAGGATCTAATTAAACTAAAAAGCTTCTGCACAGCAAAAGAAACTACCAACAGAGTAAACTGAAAATCTATAGAATGAGAGAAAATGTTTGCAAACTATGCAGCTGACAAAGGGCTAGTATTCATAATCTATGAGGAACCTACATCAACAAGCAAACAACACACAATCCTATTAAAAAATGGCGAAAGACATCAACAGGCACTTCTCAAAAGAAGAAACATACATGTAGCCAACAAGCATATGAGAAAATGTTCAGCATCAAAAATCTTTAGAGAAATGCAAATCAAAACCATAATGAGATACTATCTCACCAGAAAGAATGGCTATTACTAAAAAGTCAGAAAATAACAGACGTTGGAGAAGTTCGTACACGGCTGGTGGGAATGTAAATTAGTTCAGCCACTGTGGTAAGCAGTCTGGAGATTTCTCAAGTAACTTAAAACTGCCAATTGACTCAGCAATCCTATTACTGGATATATACCCGAAGGAATATAAATTGTTCTACCAAAAATACACACGTCCACATATGTTTATCACAGCACTGTTTGTAATAGCAAAGACATGGAATCAACCTAGATGCCCATCAATGGTGGACTGAATAAAGAAAACGTCATACATGTATACAGCAGAATACTACACAGTCATAAAAAAGAATGAAATCATGACCTTTGCAGCAACATGTATGGAGCTGGAGGGCATAATCCTAACCCAATTAACACAGGAACAGAAAACCAAATACTGGATGATCTTACTTGTAAATGACAGCTAAGCATTGAGTACACATGGAAACAAAGAGGGGAACAACAGACACCAGTTCTTCTACTTGAGAGTAGAAGGTGGGAGGACGGTAAGGGTTGAAAAACTACCTATCAGTACTATGCTCACTACCTGGATGAGGAAATCATTCGCACACTAAACTCTAGTGTCACACAATTTACTCATATAACAAACATGCAAATGTACCCCCGGAACCTAAAATACATAAAAGTTGGAAAATAAAAAAAAAAATTAAAAGATAAAAACTTATTTACATATATTCCCAACATCTTACTGTACTCTATATATAGTCTCATATTCATGCAAATATTCATGTATATCTGTGTATACAGTTTTGTGAATGGAAAAATGAAAAAGATACTGCTAAAGGTATCAAACCATATTTTAGATTAGTAAAAATAATATTTTTGGACGATACTATGCTAAGCATAATAATACATACTATGTGGTTTTTGTGGATCACCTCATTTAATTCTGAATCCTATGGAGTAGAGATTATTATAACACTTATTTTAATAGATGAAGATACTAGGGATTACCAAAGTTTAGGAACTTGTCAAAAATCACCAGCTTGTGAGTGGCAGAGCTGTAATTCAAACTCGGGTTTCCAGACTCTTGAACTCTCCAGTCCTACGCCATCCAGATCTAACTTCCTTTCTGAATTTATTACTGTATATTCTCGGAGCTATTGCTTTGTATATTTTCCCAAATATACACAGAGAGGCAAAGATGACATCATTTTTGCTACTGATTTTTATCCAGGCTCCTGGATCTACTTCTTCCCTGGCCATAAAAATCTGGTTCGCCAGGGAGGTCTATTCATTCATAAGATGAAGTTTCTGAGAAATAAAATTCAAGTTATAAATTATTCTTAGTTGAAATCATGGAAAACACATATATTAAAATGAAGAATATAACATTATTTTATATTTCAACCTCCCATTTCTTTTTAATGTTTTAAATAATCCTTTGGTTTCCAGTCTGACTCACCTAGTAGGTTCTAACTTCCTGATTATAGACCTTTTATGCCTTGTTTATTGTTGTCAGTGGTCTACAGTAGGCACTTAATAACAATTGCTTGCTCTAGAATCTGAGCTCAGGCAAGTCTGAACAGTCTTTCAGAGAGAAAGAATGAATATCTGAAAATTAAATACAGAATTAAAGAAGAGCCATTTCCATGAGATCAAAGAGCAGTGAGAAGGAAGAATGAGCTGCTCCAACAGCTCCCCAAGGCCCTCTGCTGTCTTTTATGCTAATACAATCTAAATGTATCTTCCTGATCTGGTTAGATTTTCTCTTCTCAGAAAGGTCCCCCTTGATATTCATATGACACTCTCTTTGTCTATGTCCTTGGTGGGGGTCGGGGGAAACTGATATCTAAAAGACAGTGTACTGTCTGGGACTGGAATTCTTGATAGGATAACATCAAGAATGCCAATTAAGTTTGGAGATTAGGTTCTGTGATATCGCTCTCTCTCTGTCCCTCTCTTTCTCTCTCCTTTTGGCCTACTGAGTATACCAAGGAACCTGAGTTGTGGGACACCCAACAGTAACCATCCACAAATGTGTTCCAGATTGGAAAAAAAAGTATATCTATACATATATACACATATATTATGTAAATTTTTTACCACAAAAATGGTTTGCACACGTTTTCACTACTCAAACACCTGAATAGCTTTTGGATATTTTCCTTCCTTAAGTACATTTCGTTTCTAATACCCACTATGCATTTAGTAAGACATTGAACAGAAAAGTAAATGAAACACTGCAAACACAAATACCCCTAAAGAAATCTTAAAGACATTTAACATTGTTAATATAAAGGTGATGCTGTGTTTGTATATAAAGCATAATGTTAAGCATCTCCAGCATGTGGCACAGCTCAGGTTTTCTGAAGAAAAACCTATCTACCAGAAGATAACTGGATATTTGTAAAGTCTTACTTTGCTGTTACCCAGAGGAGTAAAAGAAAAAGGGAACAAACCATTTATCAAGAACCCCTTATATGCCACACATTTTGCTTGCCACTTTAGGAGTTTTATTTAAGTGAACATTAACAGTAATCTTACAATATTAAATTTAAAAACTGTCCCTAAATGGGAGGGTGAAACATGTTCCTTGTCAAAAAGTTAATAACAAGCCAAGCCAGGATGTAAATTCAGGCCTTTTTCTGATTCCAACATCTGGATGTTTTTCATTTCAACATGATTCTTTCCAAAATTTTTCTACCAAAGTATTTATTCTAGAGCTATGTATTTACCCAGTCATACTCTAAAGAGAGATTTATAAGCTCTTTCTGAAACAAGTTGATCTTTTTTTGAGAAGCCACAAAATGTGTGTGTTGAAGTGGAGGGATGATAATCAGACTTCAAATTATTCATATCTTTCTATGCCAAGGAATAAAGAGGATATTAATTCTATCACAACAATTCTGTCAACTTAATCCTTACAGATGTTAAATAACTCAAACTGAATAAATCTCTTTCACTGTTGACTCTGTCACAAAATAGATAGAAGTACTAAAAGTGAAATGATTATGGGAAGCCTTAGTATCACTTTAAAATTAATAGGTTTACAACTATAAAACCATTTTCAGCCAAATACAGATTATATATAACTCTGACATTATCCCCTAAAAAATAAGAAAATTAAAAATTTCTGTAACAAGATGGGAAAGTATGATTAACTAAGACCAATTTTGAAAAATACGCCAGAAAAAGAATGCAATAAATCGGTTTGCCAATAAAGAAAGATAATGGAAAATAACAAAGTTGCCTATGTATCCTTTAAATATCATTGATCCACTCCCAAGGTCAACACATTGGCTGTTCCAGACCTTTATTGCACTCCTCCACTCCCCCATATTTCTCTTTCTCCTTGGCTTACAGGAGATCTTCCCCGATTGCCTAAAACTTCATGTAGTAAGTAGAGACAATGTGATGGAGAACTCACTCAATTTCTTATATTATTACTTACTTATACATACAGCTACACACACACACACACACACACACACACTGATATTCTTATATCCTATATCAGAAAAAAAATATTTCACATAATGCCAGTTAGCCAAATACATCCAACTGCGCCATTCTCAAGACACTTAACCCAAAAACTAATCCCCTGCCTTTATTTTGACTCTTTTTATTCCTCATAAAAACATGCTGTCAAACAGCTTCTCAAGTCAACTTAAAAATAACAGCCCATAACAATAAAAACAAAATATTTCCCTTGATTTGAATTATTGTCTTCCTTCCATCTCAGTCCTGGAAGCAAAACAAGATGTCTGTATCTGTTGTGTACTTTGTGTGTGTGTGTATCTTTCCCTTCTCTTTTCTTTTCTCATTTGTCATTCACCCATCTTGCATTAAGTTTATATCATCATCTCTATTCAACGTTGAGGATACAGAGACAAATAGGTAATGGTTCCTGCTGTCAAAGGGCTGGCTCACTTATAATGTAATAGAAAGAGAGCAGTAAGTGTAGATTAATGGGTACAATTAAATATTATAGTGCAATGGGAGAAAATGAGAATGCACTACTCTATGTCAGTGGACCAAAAAAAAAATTAAAAGAGAGGAAATGGGCCTTGAAAAAAATGAGTACATATTTAGCTCTTGAAGGGAATCAGAACATACAACAGAATGGAAATCAAGGTAGAAAGAGAAGCAAAAACAAAGTCAATGATACGAAAGAGCTTTGGATGTTTGAAAGCCTTCAAGCCATTATACATGGCATTAAGATGGGATGTAAGGGTTAGAGGTATGGGGACATCAAAGAGATAAAGCTAAAGGGGCAAACATAGATTAGAGATTAAAGCATCTTCTGTATTATGTTGAGTTTAGAATATATTATAAAGAAAATAAGAAATGACTTAGTAATGAAAATCCTGGGTAAATGTTTCAATAGGTTTGCTATATAACAAACCACTCCAACACCTAGTGACTTAAGAAATGCTTATGTCAGTTGGACTGTTTGATCTGGTCTGATTCAGCTGATCTCTCTATGGTCAGCTAGTGCTTCAACTGGGATTAGATGGCCCCACACATATGTCTGATGGTAGGCTTGATGGCAGCTCGGATAATAGGATGACTTGGCCATGTGTCTCTTACCATCCAAGAGACTATCTCAAGCTTTTTTACATGATAGGGATCTCAGAATAGCAAGAGCAGACAAGCCCCAGTGAAAAAGTATTTCTTAAGTCTCTGCTTATATTACATTGATATTGCTCCATTAACCAAATTAATTCACATAAAGGAGGACAGAATCTGTGTAGGAAGAAATCACCTAAGAGCATGGATACAAGTGTAGACATAGTTGGAGTCATTTATTATGAACAAAGACCAGAGCAAGGAACCAGAACTTTATAGCATAGAATATAATGTGTTATTTACAAATTATTTATAACTAACTTATTGACCAGAATCACATCTTATTCTATCTTTTGTCCCCTGCAGGTATGCAACCTGCCCTTAACAGTTGTGAGTCTTAAAGCCAGAGTACAAATGGAGATTTATATAACATTTGTCTAAATACTTAAAACTTACCAATTAAGCTAACAAAATGTTAAATACACCACAGACTAGTCTTCTACTTTGACAAATATAAGTTCATAATGACCTGAAAGGCTAACTTCAAATTTTTTGGACCCCTTGTAGTTTCTTGCTGGAATGTGGATGCTAAGGAGGGCTGGTCCACAGCATCCACCACTATGCTTTTCCCTCCAGCTCCAGCGCTGTGAGAAGCTTCATAACCATACATTCGTCAAGCACAGTCCAACATGTCCAACTTCCTTATTCATCTCCAAAAGGCAACAACTCACATGCTGGGCCTCAGGTGGTGCATAACTATGATGTGCTTTTCATCTATTGGATCAGGATGGAGCAGAGAACATTGCAAGTCCTGGAAATGGATGTGGAGCCATTTGGACAGGGAATTTGGAATCTAGAAAATAATCTAGAAATTGGGGTGTGGCTCTGACCATGTAGATTTCCTGCCCCTTGAACAGGGGTGCCACTGGAGAGCACAGGACTAAGATAGAGAACCTCTTGTCATAGTTTATTGGTGGTTATTTCAGGTGAGAACATAGGAATAAAGATAGGTTCTTTTTCTTTACTTTGGTATCTACTTCTATAAAGAGCTACATGGACACAGGGAGGGCAACATCATACATCAGGGCCTGTCAGGGGTGAGGGGCAAGGGGAGGGATAGCATTCTGAGAAATACCTAATGCATATGGGGCTTAAAACCTAGATGACGGGTTGATGGGTGCAGCAAACCACCATGGCACATGTATACCTATGTAACAAACCTGCATGTTCTGCACATGTGTCCTAAAAAAAAAAAAATTATATATATATATATATATATATATATATATAATTAATGAAAAAAAAAAAAAAAGAGTGAATAAGAATGAAAATCACTGATGAATTTCTATGTAAACAATTTAATTAAAAAGAATACAAATAAAAATTCAAAAACACAGAAAAAGGAAGCAATTTCAGTGGTCATGATACCACAGACAGAACATGAACCAATCACTATCACCTTCTTTTCTTTACAGGTTAATCACTGCAAAATCTTGCTTTTCTACCAGATCCTCTGCCTAAATTGCTCTGGCATCAAAACCAACAGATATTTCTCAGGACTTACCTTACTGACAATATTTGTGGTCCAATACTAGTCTTTTCTATCTTTTTGCAACAGTGAGCATATGACCCAGGCCAGCCAGTAGAAATATGTCATCCTCGTTGAGTAGTCATGTGATCTAAGTAGAACCAAACAGAGTCTTCTTTCAGAATGTATATGGATGCTGGAGGAAAGAGAGAAATGTATCCTTCCCCTGTTCTCCCCAGGAATAAAAGATCAGCCTAGATCTTCTAAGAAAAAAGGAGAAGAAGAGAGAGAGGGAGACAGGGAGAGAACATAAACTCACTATGAATGAACCAGTTAGCCATTATACCAGATTTCTCTTTGATATGAAAAATAAATTATTAATGCAGATATTTGTTGCTTTAAATGGTTTGAATTAGGTCTGTATCCCCAAATAATATGTTCCAACACAACTGCCCTGTAGTATGCAGCACTCTTGAATATTTTCTTTATTTTTTAAATCTTCCTTTCCTAAGCTTCCAACATTCCTGTTCTCTCTCTTGCTTTAGTTAACAATACAGGTACTGTATTAGTCAATTTTCATGCTGCTGATAAAGACATACCAGAGACTGGGTAATTTACAAAAGAAAGAGGTTTAATTGAACTTAACAGTTCCATGTGGCTGGGGAAGCCTCACAATCATGACAGAAGGCAAGGAGAAGCAAGTCATGTCTTACATGGATTGTAGCAGGCAAAGAGAGAGAGCTTGTGCAGGGAGACTCCCATTTTTCAAAACCATCAGATCTCGTGAGGCTAATTCACTATCATGAGACCAGCATGGGAAAGACTTGCCCCCATGATTCAATCACCTCCCTCTGGGTCCCTCCCACAACACTTGGGAATTCAAGATGAGAGTTTGGTGGGGACACACCAGGTAATGATGTTTTCTTCTATCTGTCCCTTGAGTGTGAATATTTCTCAGCCCATAGTTGTTTCATTCAATAGACTCTCTCTTGATAAAAACACCCCAAATCTTATCACTAATGTTTAAGCCAGGTCCCTAAATATAGAAAACATATAAAAATTCATTGCATTTCCTGTAATTTAGCTCAGGAATTGCTTTCAGTATCTACTTGCTCAAATTCCCATCCTTTGTCATGTACTGCTGTTTTTAATCATTTGAACCTAGCTTCACCTACTGTCTCTTATTTATTTGTTTTAGTTTCTCTTCTCTTCTTTGCTCTTTTTTGTAACTACAATTCCTATTAATTCTGGAAGAGATAAACTGATTTTGGAACCATTCCCCAGCTCATTTCTTTTCCCCATAAAAGAAAGGATATATTTCTTTCTTTCCTCCAGATGATATATCAAACCTTATTCATAGGGGAACAAGAAGATTTGCCATTTAATCAGTGGTCCTCAAAATTTAGCAGGTAGGAGAATAACCTGAAGAACTTGTTAAGACACAGAACACTGGTCTTGCTCTTAAAGTTTCTGATTCATTAGATCTGGGGGTGAAACATGAGAATTAAAATTTCCAGTAAATTCATAGGTAATGCTGTTGTTCTTGGTCTGGGTAACAGGAGTAGCTCTGGTCTATTATATATTGTGTTTGTTATTTTCTTTATTGCAAACCTTTATATCATGTGCTCTTTCTGAGTGTGGATAAAAGCTGTACCTTTATTCTAACCAATAGAATATGGCAAAGGTAATGGGGTATTACCTTATCACTGTGTTATGATACATAGGGCTCCATTTCAGCAGAAAGGAGACAGAGAGGTTCTCCTGCTGTCTTTGAAGAAACAAGCAGTCATGTCACAAACTGCCTATGCAGAAGGCCACGTGGCCAAGATGTGAGGGTAGTCTCTAAAACTTGAAATTAGCTTCCAGGCAACAGCTAGTAAAAAACTGGGAACTTCAGTCAGACAATCACATGGAAATGCATTATATAAAAAACCTGAATAAACCTGAAGGAATCTGAATGCAGTGGATTTTTCCTTAGTTAAGCATCTAGATGCAAACACACCCTTGTGTGTTTTCACCTTCTTTGCAGCCATGGGAGACCCTGAGCAGAGGACTTGGTCATAAGCCAAGTGTGGACTCTGACCCATGACAACTGTGAAATAATACATGTATGTGGTTTGAAACTTCTAAGTTTGTATTGCAAACAACATCTTCTAAAAATATTATCCCCAGAACCAACCTCTCCAAACTTTCATTGCCTATAGGATAACATTTAAATACCTTACTAGGGTGCATAATGTTCCTCATCAAAAGGGTCTCGCTTCCGTCTGTAGCCTCAGTGTCCAAGGAGTTGCCCCTTCTTGCTATTTCAACTTTTATCTTCAAATTTGGAACATGCTCTAGTAGACGAAGATCAGAAGCTTTCAATACTTTTTCACTGAGGATTCCTCATTCTTTACCCACACTTAATCCCTTCAAAATTTATTTCCAGTGTTGTCATCTTCTGGGAAATCTACTCAGACACTACGCATCAACTCGACTCCTGGGCCTGAATTCATTATCCATAGCCTTTGACTCTAGGCACATATTTACCTCTAATTTTACAGTTAAAACATTGTCTTGCAAAGTTAGTTTGCTTTTCTGTCTTCCCTTGTTGATCTCAGGAACTTGAGAGCAAGTAGTTTCCCTTAGTTAATACCTCGGATGCCTGCCTGCAAAGATGGTACATATTTAATGGTTCAACCATGAGTAATGGTTTATAAGAAATCCATATATATTTTTCAGAAGGACATTACTTATTCAAATACTACTGATGCAAAAAATAGTAGCCTTGGTAGAGAAAAATATATGCAACATAGACTAAATAGTATCTGAAATCATAAAGTCGTGGCCATCCCCTAACAGGGATGAGAAATAAAGAACAATAGGAGGTATTTGTCTAGTCATGTCAGGTAGGTCAAACATTGAGTTACATGTGTATTTTCCAGGCACTCTATGATGTCACTTTATAATATGTTGTTTTGTACTGAGCTAATACCACAAATTTCAGTTTTATACAGTTCTACATGGATATGCTCTTTGAACGAATCAACTATTGTCATCACTTTTGATGGAAGATATTTATTTAATTCAATTACTAAATAAATAATCACAAATTTTAAAATAACCCAATTTTAAATGTACTATATAGTGAACACATTGTTGAGGTTTTAAAAAACACTCATCTATTACATTTTCTATTTCCCTAAAAAGAAATCTCATCCTTTTATATTTTTTCCTATGTTTTCTGGGAAATTAGATTTAACCAATGTAATAGCATTCAGACTTATATTTAGAGACCTCACATGAGGAAAATTTTTCATTTCTAGTCTGATTCCTCTGCATCCATGAGCTGTATATTATCCTTAAAAATATTATTCGATATAGTAATCACATTGAATTCTTCTTTTGCCATTATGTCACAGAGCAAAAAGCTAACGTCATGTGATGGTCCTAATAAAGTCAATTGTAATGCACAGACAATTACACAGAAACCATAAGAAAAAGGCACCATTACATAAAGATAGGTAATATGACAATATTATTATAATTTAAATGAGACACATTATCCTTAATAAATCAAATCTATATACACTTGGAAAGAGAAAACCACAGATTCTTTCAATATAGCTATTTATAGATATCCCAAATATTCTTTCTTATAAAAAGAATTTAAATTGCAAAGCATAAAAGGGAAAAAGATCACACCACTTGGCTTGTGTTGATCTGTTGACACTGCTTGTTACGTCCTGAGTTACGTCCTCAAAAATGTTCATGCTAAAATTCTAACCCCCAGTGTCTCAGAATGTAAATATATCTCTAGGCAGGGCCTTTAAAGAGGTAATGAAGTTAAAGTAAGGCTTTAGGATGATGTCCCTATAAGAAGATTAGGATATAAAGAGAGACACTAGGGGTGGACACACTCAGAGAAAAGGCCATGTGAAGACACAGTGAAAGAGTGATCATCTGCAAGCCAAGGAGAGAGTCTCAGAAGAATCCAAACTTGTCTGCAGCTTGATCTTGGATTTCCAGCCTCCAGAAGTTTGAGAAAATAAATGTCTATTAAAGTTAGCCAGTCTGTGGTTTTCGTTGTGGCAGCCATAGCAAAGTAATAAACTGTCCCATTTTCCCTCAGTACTAACAAGGTCATGGTATCAACAATGACAAAATAGAAACATATTTCTCTAAGAGTGAAAGAAAAAATAATTTTTGATGCTATAAATATTTCTGAGAAGCCGTTTCATAAATGATACATAAACTTAGATTTATTCTTCTTAATACTAGTGTTGTTTCTTCTCTCGTTTTTAACTTAGAACAAATCTCTGTCTGGTTTCGTGCAGGATCACTAATCTGAGTGTATTACAATAAAATTAGAAAAAAATGATAAATATATTTAGTATACCTCTAAAGTAATTACTTTAGCAATAAAATATAACAATCAGGAAAGATGGTGCTTTTATTCTAAAACCTATGCCAGAATATTGCAACACGAATAGCCTGTGTAAGGTGCAAGAGTTTTTTTTTTTAAATTGCTTTGTTAACTCTTCCTGTAACGACAACTTGACATTTGGTCTTTACAATTAAAATGATAAGTATCAGATTAAGAAAATTTGAAGTACCTCCTGTTTTATAAACAGGTATAAAAATTAACAGCTGAATAATTTTTTAATCTTGGCAACCTGTATTATACCTGGCATGATTTAATTAACACGAAATGAAAAATACACATTTCCAAGTATTGCTACTGAATAGGTTTTCCTAGGCTGATGATTGAACTCATAAAATATGTAATTATTATTCAGATAAAGAAAATGAATATATTGTTATCTATTAATACATTATGACCCTAAAGCCCTTTGTTAAACTCTTTATTCCTTTATGAATAAAAAAATTCAGTTTCTTTTACTATATTCTTAATATAAAGGAGCAGTATTTTATGATCATTATTATATAAGAAGACACTTGTTCTATACAAAATTGAATTCCAGTAGTCACAGATCATTTTTAAGGTAGTTAAGCTACTATGGTAGCAGATAAAATACCTTGAAGTCATTGAACACATACCAGCTGACAAGCTAACAGAAAATTGAAAGACAATTTTCAATACTATGCTCCAACTAAATGCCAATTTAGAAACTAAATATAAATCCTGGATTCTGTTTGCACTTTGAAAATTACATTCCAAAGTTTAATGGTAGAATGAAATTTTTTATAAGTTCTATAGTCTCAAGTCTTGAGGCTTAGGCAAAGTGTGTTCCAAAAGAATAGGTGCTATTACTTAAAATGCAAAAAAAATTTCTAAAGCTATACATACCCATAAAACTTCTTAGGTAAAGAAACAACAACAACAGCAACAAAGCAGTATTTGAAATGCTGAATTTCTTTATCAGGATAACTGGGAAAATATGAGATTATAAAACTACAGCTTCTACTGCTAGGAAAGAATGACCAGTGCTTACCACACAGAATCAGTGGTACTGGTATAAAAACAGACACAGATCAATGGAACAGAATAGAGATTCCAGAAATAAAGCTACACACCTACCACCAACTGATCGTTCACAAAGCTGACAAAAGTACACACTGAGGAACAGAGATCCAATTAATAAATGGTGCTGGGGAAATTGGATAGCCATATGTAGAACAATGAAACCTGTTACCATATACAAAAATTAACTCAAGATGGATTAAAAACTTAAACATAAAACCTGATATTTTAAAACAGATTAGAAGAATACCTAGGAAAAACTCTTCTGGACATTGTTCTAGGCAAAAAATTTATGACTAAGTTCTCAAATGCAACAAAAACAAAAATAGACAAATGAGACTTAATTAAACTAAAAAGCTTCTGCACAGCAAAAATGTAATCATCAGAGTAAACAGAAAATCTGCATAAAGGGAGAAAATACTTGCAAACTATACATCCATCACAGGGCTAATATCTAGAATCTAGAAGGAACTCAAACACCTCAACAAGAAAAAAAAAACCCTATTAAACAGTGGGCAGAGGATGTGAACATTTTTTTCTCAAAAGAAGACATAAAAGCAGCCAACAAATATGAAAACAGGCTCAACATCACTAATCATCAGAGAAATGCAAATTAAAATCACAGTGAGATATCCTCTTACAGCAGTCAGAATGGCCATTATTAAAAAGTCAAAAAACAACAGATGCTGGTGAGGATGCAAAGAAAAGGGAATGCCTATACACTGTTGATGGGAATGTAAATTAGTAAACCTCTATTGAAAATAGTATGGGTATTTCTCAAATAATTAAAAATAGAGCTACCACTTGATCCAGCAATCCTACTATTGAGTTTATAAACAAAGCAAAATAAAATATCATATCAAAAAGACACCTGTATTCATATATTTATAGCATCACTATTTACAATAGCAAAATTATAGCATCGACTGAAGTGTCCATCAGTGGATAACTGAATAAAGAGAATGTTATACACACACATACATACACACATACTCACACAAAGATATATATATATATACAATATACACTGTACATATGGATATAATTCGTGGAAAAATAAACATTGGAGACTTCAAAAGGGGGGAGTGTGGGAGGTGGGTGAGGTATGTGAAATTATCTGTTGGGTGCAATGCATACTGTTTGGGTGATGGTTATGCTAAAAGCCAAGAGTTCACTACTATATCTATGGAACAAAAATGCACTATACTCCCTAAATCCATACAAATTTAAAAAAATAGAACCTATACAGCTTGATGCCCTAATGTAGGAAATGAAAAAGGAAAATGAAAGATGACTTCCAGGTGTGTGCAGGTGCTATTGATTAACAAGAAATACTGGAGAAAATGAGTAATTATGAGAGAACACATTGAAATCAGATTGAGAACTTTTTTTATTTTAGATGGCTGTTAAGCTTTGGAGCTACATGTAAACTGAAATAAAAATTTGTAATAACAAGCAAATTATTCCACACTTCTTGATTAACATTCCCTTTAATATCCAAAGAAAGTTGATAGAGGCCCATTCCATGTAATTATAAAAGTCAAAGAATTTCATAAATGTTGTTAGGCTTCTAAAGAAGTTACTCTCATGTTTATGTTTTCTACCAAATTTTTGTTTCAAACACATTATTGATTTGCACTTGTTTTACTTTCTATAGTGGCTGCCCTTCCTCTGTCAGTTGGCCACTTCTGAATGCTTTGATCTTTTTTTCCATTTTCCAAAGCTCCACCAACAAGGTTTGTGGTACAAGTTGACTATCTCTTATGCAAAAACTTGGGACCAGAAGTGTTTTAGATTTAAGAAGTGTTTTAGATTTAAGACTTTCTCAGATTTTGGAATATTTGCATTACTATTACTGTTTAAGTAGCTCCTTTTTGTTTTTTGTTTTTCAGATGGAGTCTTGCTCTCTTGCCCAGGCTGGAGTTCAGTGGCACAATCTCAGCTCACTACAACCTCTGCCTCCTGGGTTCAAGTGATTCTCCTGCCTCAGCCTCCTGAGTAGCTGGGATTACAGGCATGCATCACCACGCCTAGCTAATTTTTTCTACTTTTAGTAAAAATGGAATTTCACCACGTTGGCCAGGCTGGTCTCAAACTCCTAACCTCAAGGGATTCACCTGCCTCGGCCTCCCAAAATGCAGGAATTACAGGCATGAGCCACCCTGCTGGGCCATACATCCCAAATTTGAAAGAGGAATTCCTTTAAGCATCAGGTTGGTCCTCAAAATATTTCAGATTTTGGAGCGTTCCAGATTTCAGATTACCAAATTTGGGATACTCAGCTTTAATATGAACTTTTAACCACTATGTTTGATAAATAACAACAATCACAAAACAACATACAAAAGAAATGACTGAAATATTCAGTATGACTGTTAAAAATTTTCTTAGCTACCTACACCACAGGGACCCTCTTCATGGCTGGATTTCTTTTTTCTTTTCTTTCCTTTTCTTTTCTTTTCTTTTCTTTTTTTTTCTTTTCTTTTTTCTCCTCTCTTCTCTTCTCTTCTCTTCTTTTTTTAGGCCAGATATTGTTCTATCACTCAGATGAGTGCAATGACATCATCAGAGCTCACTGCAGCGTAGACCTCCTATGCTCAAATGATCCTTCCACCTTACCCAGCCAATCAGCTGGAACTACAGGTATGTACCATCAAGTCTTGCTATATTTCTGGGATTGAACTCCTGGCCTCAAGCAATTCTCCCAGCTCAGTCTCTCAAAGGGCTGAGATGATGAGCATAAGGCACCACACCCAGCCAATAGCTGTATCTCTTGTTAGGTCTCAAGCAATCATTGAATATCTGCATCCATTCTGCTTCTCTAAAACTTCTTTACACATCCCTTTTTGACTTTACTATTTGACGTCTCTAAAATCTCTTTCTTTTTAAGAGCCAAATCAATAAATGAAGAGACTAATTTCACTCTCAATGCCTTGTCATTCTTCACTTAGGAGAAATAGAGTAAAAGCAAAACCTCATTACACTACTTTTCTTAATCAAAAACTTTATCAGTTTTAGGCTTCCATTCTTACTAATACCAGGAATCAAGAAAACATTTCATTTTTCTTAACTTTAGCTAGCTCAAATTCTCAGGAAGTTCTCTGTTTGCTACCAACTTGGATTTGTCTTGATAGTAGAATGTGTGGTTCAAGTTAGAGGGTACACGAGAAAATCCAGGGTCGACTGGTTATTTAAAAAATTATCACTAAAGAGTTTAGTGTCAGAAGAAATGATTTATCAGAGTCTGAAACACAGAAAGAAGTACCTAAGAAGAAAAACACCCAACCTCACTAATACGATTTTCATTCTGTGCACAAATAGGTTATTGCTTTGAAACAGGTCAGAGTCTTGAGCTCCAAAGAAAGTGGAGCTGTGACTGTGAAGACTGTGTGTTGATGGGTGCAGAGGTAATGAGAGTGCAAACACAGAAGAAAAGCAACAGAAAAACAAAAATGAAGAAATCTTGGACTGATGCCTGTTTTTTTCTTTCTGTAACTGTGGCCCTTTTTGGAGGAGTTCTAACGATGGGTTAAACCACAAAGAGAAAATTAAACTTCTCTTAAATGTAGTTAAAATCCCTAGAGAGACATGAGTTTGTCACGATTGCCTGAGAAGATATTGGCTGGGATTAAATATTGAATGTGTCTGCCAACAATGGCTGCCTGACTTGATATACGAGAGTTTCTCAGTGAGGAAAAAAAGACCATGTAAGAGTACATGGATTTTATATTTTTCTGTGACTTAGATGTTGGTACCATTTATTAGAGGAAAAGAAAAGTGGTGGAGTAATTGGGGATTTTAAGAAACTACAATTATTGAAATAAGGGCTAAGTGTGATAGGAGGTAAAACCAACTGGGGATATGTAAGAGGTTTGCTGATAAATGTTTAGGGCAGTGGGGAAACAGGATTCCATAGATCCTTTACTGCCGGCAACCTGGTTACATGTTTTCTCTTGATCATAGATGAGTATCTTAACTGTAGAAGGTAAGAAGACAAATGGAAGGAGTTACAGATGTTTAAAGATATGCAGATGGTGGGAGAAAGTTCAATGGTAATTGAAAATTGATTCGCTGACAAGAGGATTTTCCATAAGAAATAGTCTCTCTATTGGTTTAGAAAAAGTGCAGGACATTAGTAATAAGCTTTAGAATCTCCAAATTATGCCCAATAAATATTTGAATTAGAGTTGCTTCCAGCCAGAGACGCCATTCATTTGGGAAGTTTCCCACCCCCCTTCAAATTTTTGAATGGGACATTAGAGGTAGAGCCCAGACAACTGGGACATCTTCAAAAAATATTTTTGGACATTCATGAGTTGAGTTTAATGCTATTTGGAAAAGAAACTGGTAAGCCTGAGAAAGACACTAAATTTATAATGAAACACTAAAAAATAGCTTATACTTTGGTGGCATTAATAATTTCAGGTACTCTTTTATGTTTATCTACATTATACCATTTAATAGCCAGAATATACCTATGAAGTAGGTACTATTATTATTATCATTCTACAGATAAGGAGATTGAGACACAGAGATATTAAGAATCATACTTAAAGTCACACAACAAGCAAACGTTAGAACCTGGACTTCAGAGATCTGGCCAGGATCCTGTTTAGTACTTTCGATGTTATGAATGTTTCTATATGCTGAAATCTTTAAACTTCTGTTTTCTCATCTTTAAAGTTGGAAAAATATTTTCTATCTTTTCTGATTATTTATTGCTCCATAGCAAATTACCCTAAAACGGTAGCTTAAAACAATACCTTTAATTGATTTCATTCACACATTTTTTTCTGCCAAGCCTCGGGCAGCAGTCTTTCTCAAGTCTTTTCTATGGTTGTAGTCAGTTAGTGGCTGGGACTGGAGTCATCTTAAGGATGAATTTTCTTATCCTAGACACTAGGCATGTGAGTGATTGTCTTCCTCACTCAATCAGTCACATGTCTAGTGTCTAGAATGAGAAGACTCAAATATCTGGGGGCTAGAACACCTCTTGTCTCTTGATCATCTCTCTGTGTGATCTCACCATGTGTATATGTGGTCTCCAGCTGGCCTCTCTAACATAGCAACTTCAATGAAACCAGACTTCTTATATTGTAGCTTAGGGCTTCAAAACCCAAGAAAGGTAGCAACTGTATTGACTCAAATAACCTAACCTGAAAAGTCCTGTAGTGTCACTAAATTGTACTCTATTCCTTAGACAATTCACTAAGGTCGGTCCATATTCAAGAGGAGGGGAGTTAGACTACACCTCTTGAGTGTGGTAGGCTAAATAATGCCTCCCACCCCCCACAAAAGATGCCACTTTCTAATCTCAGAGATCTATGCTATGCTTTACATGGCAAAGGAAACTTTGCAGATATGATTAAGTGAAGAATCTTGAGATGGAGAGATTATCCTGGATAATCCAGGCAGGCTTAATGTAATCACAAAAGGTTCTAATAAGAGAGAGCAGGAGAGTCAGAGTCAGAGAAGGAGATGAGATGACAAAAGCTGAGGTCAGAGTGAGGCCAAGCCCAGGCAAGGTAGCCCCTAGAAGCTGGAAAAGGCAAGGAAACAGATTCTCAACTCAAGCCTCTGGAAGGCTGAAGCCCTTATTTGATTTTTGATACATTTTGGACTTCTAAATTCAGGAAATGTGAGATACTAAATTTGTGTTGCTTTAAGCCATTTACTTGGTGGTCATTTATCACAGCATGAACAGAAAATGAATACAAGAAGTATCAACTAATTTGTGGGTAGATTTTAAGACTATCACATCTATCATCCTCTTCGATTGGTTGTTCACTAAAAACCCTGTATTATGTATCTTTCATGTGCTAGCATTGGGTTATATCCCTAAGGATTTAAAGATAAATTAAACATGATTCTTTTCCCCATTATGCTCATAGATAGTATTTATGGAAGGACTTTGTGCAACTCTAAAGGGTAATATAAATGTAATATATTGTGAGTCACTTCCGAAGTTTAATATGCCACCCAACCATTCCTTAATTTACTAAATCATAAATCAGAATCAATATTTCAACAGATTGGAATTATGCATATATTATGAGTAAATTGCAAACAAATACAGAAGATAATTTGAAAATTAAATGTCAACAGGATTTGCAATAGACATTTACCATGTCTCAAAGTAAGAAAACCTGTTAGAATAAGTATACTGTGGGCAATCTCAGTGTTACAAGGCTGCTAATGAGCCTCTAGTACACTAAGAGACAGCCCCTAGGGATGAAAGGCGAGGATGGCTCATTCTTTCACTGAACTCTTAACTGAGGCAGCTAACAAGGTGCCCAACTGTGATTTAGACACATATCCAGTAGAAACTGGATAGAGAGTGTTAATTTAGTTTGTAAGGGTCACTGAACTAATTCCATTAGGTGACAACTTATGGTCACTACTGATAGGAGCAAGAATACAAACCCGAAGCCAAAAAAGAGAGAGAAGAGTTTCTTGAACAATCTCGCTTACCAGGAAAAGCAATGAGAAAACAAGCAGTCACTCAATTGAGATGCTTAATTTTGTTATGATATTTAGGTCTTGGAACACCTTTCCATACGTGAGAATCACAAACAAAAGTATGTAATGTGACTAGAATATATAAACAAGGTCATGAAAATAAAGTTGATATGCGCTAAGCCTTTTTTTAGAGAGCTACATCCACTTCAATCCTTGAAGAAGGTGTCTGTTCAAAGGATAACTAGCTTGCAGAGTTAGATGTTAAGAAAGGGGAGTTATCAAGGAAGCTTACAGAAGTGATATTCAGTGGTCTGTCTTAGGTACTGGGGGGCTCTCTTTCCGTAGCACAGCTGCTGGCAGCTGGCCAGCAGCTCAGACCGGCAGCTGGTAGGGGAGGAGTGGCCTCTGCCAGCTGGCACTAAAAAATTAAAATTAAAATCAAGGGAAAAAAAAACCCACCCTGAGGCACAGATGCATAACAATCAAGCATTCAATTTCTGGTGTTCTCCGTTATTTTTCAGTCCTTAGGGAAGCCCAGCAGTGAGGTAGCTCCTGCCTCCCCAGCCCAGCATCCCCAGGCTGCTTTTCTCTGGTTTAGGTTCCCTTTTTGGAGGTTTTCCTGTGTTCATGCATCCAAAACACAGTTCTTGAATCATAGCATGTGCCAAGCAATGTGCTAAGGACTGAAGATGGAAATATAGAAATGAATTACATTTCCTTACTTCCATCAATGTGCAAATTAAAAGGGCTGTAGTTGATTTTTAAATGCCCATAAATAAAGACAGAAAGTTGGATGACCATAGTGCTTATGAAACATAGAAAAGAGCCCACAGTAGATGAAGAAAGACAAGTATCACATCAAAAAGAATAAGAATTAAGGCTTTCTCAGCTGAACAAATGGGAATAGCCTCTTTAAGAGGAATGAACATGAGGAAATAATGGAGGCATAAAATGGAAATTGGATTTTAAAATGTTACTGTACTGTTAGAGTACAGTCTGAGCTGCTATAACAAAAAGACCAAAAACTATGGAAGCTTTGAAATGTCATATATCTCTCTTTGATGGTATGTTTCAGCCAGATATGGCTCATAGGGCAGCCCTGTCATCCTCAGTATGCAGTTTCTAGCTTCTGGATTACAGAAGTTGCTTGAGCTATTGCAATCATTCCTATATCTCAGTCGGGGAGGAAAGGGCAAAATCCCCTCTTAAGAGAGCTACATAAAAGTAGTTCACATTATCTCCATTCACAGAGAGCTTCAAATGAAGCTGGGGAATGTAGTAATTTGCCGAGTAGCCTTGTGCCAATCGAAAACTTAGGAATTCAATTAAAAACCAAAAGCGATAATTAACATTGGTAGAAAGCCACCCTCAGTTAGGAATAAATAGTAAATCTATGTAAACATAGTTCTTATTCTTCGTGCATAATGAGTTTGATAATTTTCTCTGTAAATTATTTCATTCAAGATTTACATTCCCTGGGCTATTACCAGGACTGAAATATGAATCATTTAATAAACTATATATATCAGAGATAAGTTACGAACAAGACATTGTGGGAAGTATTGTGGTGATAAAAAAATATGCTTAGGTGGACTATAATAAAGATGGAATTTTAAAATGACAAAATATTATCATGGAAAATGAAAAGAGATGAATACACATTATTAGAACAAGTAGTGTAGTAAGCTGGTCATCAGCCTTCTTGACTGATGCATGATACTCACTATAAAATAGACCAAATAGTCATAAAACTTTATTCTGTCAAGTCAAGAAACCGCAACTAAAAATAATTTTGTTCAACCTCCATTTTATCCTATCTCTCAATCTAGCCATCAGATTTTGATCTATGTAAGCCTCAAGGTAATACATTATTGCTCCTAGAGTCACGGTATATTCCATATAGTCACATTTCATGCATAATGAAGATGGCAGTGAACTACAAAGGTTTTTATCAATTCAAAGAGGAATATCAATGTTGTCCAAGGGCAATTTATGGTATGTATTTTAAAAGAGTAAAAAAAAAGAAGTTTTTAGGTCAATTCATATGTAGGGGAAAATTATATCACTTGGAGACATTTTGAAAAGACAAAATTTTTACCTTAATGGATTTTAAGATTCCTATTTCATAAAATTTATTTTTCTTCAATATACATATATATGAAAGAATGAACTGACAATTTAAAACTCAGAAAACAAAGGTTTTAGTATAGATATTTTCTTTTTAAGTATTTGATTGCCTATTTTATGCAAGTCACTTTGCTAGGTATTAGAATACAATATTGGATAAGTCATTTATCTTAATTTGGATAATTTTGCTGTAAGGATAAAACAGTCATCAAAAATAGATCAAATTAAAATAGTATGTTGTTAGAGATATTAAGAAGCAGTCCACGCTCATTTAAGAACTAAACGTTGACAAGGTTGGGGCTTACTCAAGACCAAGTTGTGAAAGGTTTCTCGACTCAAGGAAGCCCTGGGGACCTTCGCAATATGTGGCGACTTTCACTCTAGTGCCCTCCCCTTAAGTATGACTCAGATAATTAACAGAAGGCTGGGTTGTGTTCTGGGTTTTGTTTTGTATTTTGGTTGTCATTCTATTTTCCTTTTCTGTTTCTCTACCAACTGACAAATTCATTCTAATATTCTTAGTTAAAATTGCCAAGAACAGGAATCTGATTCATGCAAATTATTTCCCAGTCCCTGTTACAAATCATAGTCCCTGTCTTTGGTTATCTAGGTAGGTGAGTTCACAAAGTATAGAATCTCATCATTTATAGCAGATAGGCCCTGGGGAATTAAAGTCAAGGTTTTGATATCATGAAGTATACCTGCAAGCTGTTTTAAATTGTAAATTGACAAAATTTTTCCTGAGCAAACATTACCATTATCATTGACATGTTTTATAAAGCACTTTAACATAAACTATCTGAGGTTTACTCACCTAAAAATCCTATAATGTAAGCAGAGGTGATCCTCAGAATAGTTAGTAACTTGTCTAGCATTTACATGAACCAATCAGAATGAATGTCCAAAATTTCAAAATGAATTGTTGCCACAAGCAGTCAGTATAATGAGCCATCACCTGCTGCCTGTACTGCAGCCCTGGATCCAAAGTCAACTTTTATATTATACCCATTTTATGGATTATAAGAAAATAAAGTTCATGGGTGGTTATATGACATGTTTTTGTCTTCTGTCTCCAAAAATCTAGCAGTTTGCACACTTTGCTTCCATCTGTACCCTGTTACCTATTGTAACATATCACATGCTTGAAGGCCACATTTGGGACTTTCCTAACTAGCAACTGTTTTTCTTTTCTGTGGTTTCTAACATGCTATATAAGATTTTATCTCTATTGTATTTCCTGTAACATTGACCTTCCAATGGCTTCTTTCTCTTTCCTACAGAGTTTATTTTTGGAGGACACATCTGTTAATGTGTATTCTTTATGCTCTGTACATCCTGTATAAGATCATCAGTAAAAATCTATTTCCTTTTTTTTGAAGGGCAGAGAAATTAGCAAGTGTACGTTCATGGGTTTAGATGAGGAAGTAGAGTGTAGTAATTATGAACACCAACTCAGAAACTCAACGTTTTGGGTACAGGTGAAAAATGCACCACTTCTAGCCATGTGATCTTGGACAGGTTACTTATGCATCCTGTGGCCACATTGCCTCAAATGGAAAATCAGGATGATAAAATAATACTTAATTCAGAGAGTTGTGGAGTTCAAATGCACGTAGAAAGCTTAGAATATTGCAGAATATATGTAAGTGCCAACAATAACTTACGGCTGTTATACGATCTGTAATACAGACTCCTCTGCTTCTTATACAGTGAAGGCATGCATTGCCCAGAGGGATTAGAGTTCAAAGTCAGTGCATGCAACAAAACTTGCAAATGTTTCCTAAGTAATTTTTAAGTAATTTTACTCTTTTAAGTCTCTTAGTCATCAAAAAAATATATTTGTATTTTCTATGCAATTCTTAATAGATCTAAGTATGTATAAATTCATAATGCACTTACTAGCGTATTTTATATAATATTCCCTAGAAGGATCCTATTTAGAAATTAATTTATTCAAGCCTTTTATTGCATAGAATTCTTCAACAAAATTACCAGGCTTCCATCTTCTTTATTTGTTGTTTTGCATTTGTCTCCCAGCTACAGCTAACTTTTTGTTAGGCAATGTTTTCTTTGGCTCTTAATTAGTTCTTCAATAGCTTTCTCCAGGAGGTCCAAGAAACTTGTAACTACCTTCTTCTAGCCAGTCCCTCTGGAATGTTCTCAGCCTCCTTTTCTCTCTCTCAAATGTAGTTGAACTGAGATAACTTGAAAACAAGTGTGCTGTGATAATACTGTTTAATTTACTTATAAAGTGTCTCTAGTACAAGGCATGTTTGGATTAGCCATATAAAGAGTGGTTATCATTATTACATATATATAAGCAGCAAAAACTAAATCTTAGAGAGTTTAAGCAACTTTCTCGGGGTTACATACCCATAAGAGGTATGGGGACAGGTTATAAACTCAGGTTTTTAAGAGACAGATACTTCAACTTTAAATTTGTGAACCTCCAGGGAGTCATACCATGTGCAGAAAGAATTCTGGAAAACTGTGTGGGAGATTTTTGGTTGTACTATAAACTGGGAGATGTTGCTAACATTTAGCGAGCAGTGGCCTGGGATGTGAATCTATTTCAATACGCCAAGAGATCTTTCAAAGAGAAATTGTACCAGTCAGTTTAAACATGCAAAGGAGACTTTACTCAAGACTTCTGCAGTAAGAGAGAGAGAGTCTAGACTCAGCTCCTTTGAAAGAAAAGTGGAAGCATTTTTTAAGTGCTGGGATAAGCTAGTGAAAAAGCACAGGAAGACAATGAGTGTAGTTCCTCACTGTGATTAGGCCAGCTGTATTTGCTAACCAGCTCATCTAAGTTAGGCTCCCACCTTTCGCAGAGACTGGGAAATAGAGGCACTATCTTTCTTGATCACATTTCAAAGGGATGGCTACCAGATCCTCAGAAAGACATTTCTGGATTATAAAACTGCCTGAAGGCTTGGAGATTTACATCTCAAAGAGCCAGAGCAAGAATTTACAATGACAAGTGTTCTAACGTAAATACTCTAAGAAAAGGCACATCAGAGGCCCAGATTCTGGGAGACTCTGTCAAAAGTTTAGTCAAGCTTTATGAACGCAATATAAAGGATACCTTGTTCAAGTCCCACATGAGAAAAAATTGCCTCATCTCTTGCTTTTATGTACATGAAAAACTTTATAATTATGTAAGCTTGGCCACCCAGTCTACTTTGTATATTGCTATAGTCTGGATGCTTGTTTCCTCCAAATCTCATGTTGAAACTTGATCCACAACATTGGAGGTGGGGCCTAATGGGAGGTGTTTGGGTCATAGGGGCAGATCCCTCTTGAAAGGCATGTGCCTTCCTTGCTATAATGAGTGAGCTCTCACTCTATTAGTTCCCTTGAGAGCTGGTTATTAAAAAGAGCCTGGTACCTCCCTCCACCCTCTCTCTGTCTTGCTTCCTCTCTTACCATGTGATCTCTGCACAGGCTGGCTCCCCATCACCTTCTGCCATGCATAGAGGCAGCCTAAAGTTGTCACCAGATGCCCAATCTGCCAGCCAGCAGAATCATAGGACAAACAAACCCTTTTTCTTTAGAAATTATCCAGCCTCAGGTATTTCTATATAGCAACACAAATAGACTAAGACATACATGAACATAAATATTTTCACACAAATTAAATAGAAATACATCTTCCAGGAATGCCACAAACTTTTTTCATTTAGAAAAGGTTGTTAATTTTGGAATATTACCAAGGCTTCTTCCTTATCATAGAAAATCATGTTACTGTTGTTCATGTTGATCACAATTTTTTTATTTTTAATTTTTTAAACATTATATGTATTTATTGTGAGCAACATGGTATTTTGAAGTATATGTGCATTGTGGAATGGCTAAATCTAGCTAACTAAGAAATGCATTACCTCGCATAGTTGTTTTTTTTTTTCGTGATGAGAGCACTTACCATCCACTCTCTTTGCATTTTTCAAGATACAATATATCATCATTAACTGTAGTCTCCTTGCTATTTAATAGATATCTTGAATTTATTCCTCCCTTCCAACTGTAATTACATAGGCTTTGACAAAACATTTTCCTAACCCTCTCTCCCCACTAACCACCTTAACTTGTGGTAACCAACATTCTGCCCTCACTTCTATGAGATCAACTTTTTCCGATTCCACATCCAGGCAAGACTATGTGATATTTGTCTTTCTGTGACTGGCTTATTTCACCTAACAAATGTTTGCCAGGTTTATCCATGTGGTATATATATGTGTGTGTGTGTGTGTGTGTGTGTGTATATATATATATATACACATATATGTGTGTATATATATATATAGGTATATATATGTGTATATATATGTATATATATATAATTTTCTTTATCTCTTTATTGATAGCCACAGGTTGTTTCTGTATGTTGGCTGTTGTGAATACCACTGCAGTAAACATGGGAGTGCAGATATCACATGAAGATACTGATTTTCTTTTCTTTCTATATTTTCATTACAGATTTTATTGCAGCTATAAGGAAATACCCTCCTGCTTTAGCTAATGTCTTTTTAAAGATTGCTGAACTATGGTATAACAGTGTTTCCTTAAAAAAGTTTGTGACAGAGGTCTTCAGTCACTTTTTAGTCACTCACATGGATTGTTCTTACTTGTAATTACTCTCTTCTCAGATTTCAATTCTCAAATTCTTTAGCTCAAGATGAACGCCTAAGAATGTAAAAGTCATGCTTTACTCTTGAATACTTAGCACAGTTCTCTTGATGTGTGTCACCCAAAATGAAGAGCAGATAGGCTGACATCTTGATGAACTAAGTACTTTTTGGTTTTCTTGGTAAATCATGATGGAAGGCAAAGAAGTAGGCACTTTCTTCACAGGTTGGCAGGATGGAGTGAATACTTGATTTTATTTTCTTTAAATAGATATCCAGTAGTGGGATTGTTTGATCATGCATTAGTTCTATTTTTAATTTTTTCATACTGTTTTTCATAATGGCTGTACTAATTTAAATCCCCACAGAAATATGTAGGGTTCCCTTGTCTCCACATTCTCAACAACACTTGATGTGTTTTTTTCTTTTTCACAATAGGCATTATAGCTGGAGTGAGATGATATCTCAATCTGGTTTTAATTGGTATTTTCTTAATGATTAGTGATGCTGAGCACTTTTCATATACCCATTGCTATTTGTATGTCTTTTTATGAGAAATATCTGTCTAGGTCTTTTCATCATTTTTTAATTAGGTTATGTGTTTTCTTGCTGTTAAGTTGAGTTGCTTATGTACTATAAATATTGACCCCTTGATATGGTATGGCTCTCTGTCCCCACCCAAATCTCATCTCAAATTGTAATTCCCACAGGTTGAGAGAGGGACCTGGTGGGAGGTGATTAAATCATGGGGGAGGTTTCTCCCATGCTGTTCTAGTGATAGCGAGGGACTTCTCACAAGATCTGGTGGTTTAAAAGTGGTGGTTTGCCCTGCACTCTCTCTCCCTCCTGCCACCATATAAGATGCACCTTGCTTCTCCTTCACCTTCCACCATGATTGTAAGTTTCCTGAGGCCTCCAACCCATGTGGAATGGTATGTCAATTAAACATTTTGTTTATAAATTACCCTGTCTTAGGCAGTTCTTTATAGCAGTCTGAAAATGGAATAATACAGAGAATTAGTACCAGGAGTGGGATACTGCTGTAAAAACACCTGAAAATGTGGAATCGACTTTGGAACTGAGTAATGGGCAGATGTTGGAACAGTTTGGAGGGCTCAGAAGAAGAATGAAAGATGTGGGAAAGTTTGAAACTTCCTAGAGCCTTGTTGAATGATTTTTACCAAAATGCTGATAGTGATATAAACAATGAAGTCCAGGCTGAGATGGTCTCAGATGGAAATAAGGAACTTATTGGGAACCGGAGCAAAGGTCACTCTTGCTATACTTTAGCAAAGAGACTGGTGGCATTTTACCCCTACCCTAGAGATCTGTGGAACTCTGAAATTGAGAGAGATTATTTAGGGTATCTGGTGAAAAAAAATTCTAAAACACAAAGCATTCACAATGTGAACTGGCTTTTCCTGAAACTGTTCACTCATATGCATTCACAAAAGAGATTATTTGAAATTGGAACTTATGTTTAAAAGGGAAGCAGAGCATAAAGGCTTGGAAAATTTTCAGCCTGACCATGTGGTAGAAAAGAAAAATCCATTCTCTGAGGAGGACTTCAAGTTGGCTGCAGAAATTTGCATAAGTAAGGAGGAGCCAAATGTTAATAGCCACAACAACGGGGAAAATGTCTCTAGGGCTTATCAGAGACCGTCACAGCAGCTTGGGCAGCTAAATGAGGAAGATGTCTCCAGGGCTTGTCAGAGACTGCCATGGCAGCCCCTCCCATCACAGGCCCAGAGCCCTAGGAGGAAAAAATGGTTTCATAGGCCAGGCCCAGGGACCTACTGTTCTATGGAGCTCCAGGACATGGCACTCTGCATCCCAGCTGCTCCAGCTCTAGCCATGGCTAAAAAGGCCCAAGGTACAGCTCAGGCTAATGATTCAGATGTTGCAATCCCCAAGCCTTGGCAGCTTTCATATAATATTGGGCCTGTGGATACATAGAAGGCAGGAGTGGAGGTTTGGGAACCTCTACCTAGATTTCAGAGGGTATATGGAAATGCCTGGATGTCCAGGCAGAAGTCTGCTGAAGGGGTGAATATCTCATGGAGAACCTCTGCTTGGGCAGCATGGAAGGAAAATGTGGGGTTGGAGCCACCACACAGAGGCTCCACTGGGGGACTGCCCAGTGGAGCTGCAAGAAGAGGGTCACTATTCTCCAGAACCCAGGATGGTAGATCCACCAACAGCTTGCACCATGCATCTGGAAAATCCACAGGCACTCAACATCAACCCATGAAAGCAGCCACAGGGGCTGTAATCTGCAGAGTAACGGGGGTGGAGCTGTCCAAGACTGTGGGAGCCTATTCCTTGCATTAGTTTGCCCTGGATGTGAGACATGAAGTCAAAGGAGATTTTGGAGCTTTAGGATTTAATGACTGCCTGGCTGGGTTTCTGATTTGTATGGGGCCTTCGACCATTTTGTTTTGGCCAATTTCTCCCATTTGGAATAGGAACATTTACCCAATTCCTGTATCCCCATCATATCTTGAAAGTAATTAGCTTGTTATTTACTTTACAGGCTCATAGGCAGAAGACACTTTCTTTGTCTCAGATGAAACTTGGACTTTGACTTTTGGGTTAATGATGGAATGATTTAAGACTTTGGGGAATTGTTGGGAAGGCATGATTTGTTTTGAAATGTGAAAAGGACATGATATTTTGGAGGTGCTGGGGCAGAATTATATTGTTTGGCTGTCCCCACCCAAATCTCCTCTTGAATTGTAATCCCCATGCATCTAAGGAGGGACCTGGTGGAAGGTTATTGGATCATGGGAGCTGTTTACCCTTTGCTGTTCTCATAGTAATAAGGGAGTTCTTAGGAGATCCAATGGTTTAAAAGTGGCAGTTTCCCCTGTGCTCTGTCTCTCTCTCTCTCTCTCTCTCTCTCTCCTACAACCATGTACAAAGAGCCTTGCTTTCCCTTTGCCTTCTGCCATGATTGTAAGTTTCCTGATGCCTCCCAGCCATGCAGAACTGTGAGTCAACTAAACCTCTTTCTTTATAAATTACCCAGTCTGAGGTAGTTCTTTATGGCAGTGTGAATACCGACTAATACACCCCTTACCTAATGTATAGTTTGTAACTATCTTTTCCTATTCTGCAAGTTTTCTCTTTACTCTCTTGATTGCTTCCTTTGTTGTGCAAAAGCTTCTTAGTTTGATGTAAACCTGCTTGTCTATTTTTGCTTTTTTTGCCTGTGCTTTTGAGTTATTTTCCAAAAACTTCTTGCCCAAACTAAGATCATGGAACTTCAACCCTGTGTTTTTTTCTAGAAATTTCATAGTTACAAGTCTTACATTTAAGTCTTTATTTTGAGTTGATTTTTGCATTTGGTGAGAGATAAGTGTGAAATTTCATTATTCGGCATGGGAGTATCTAATTTTTCTGACATCATTTATTGAAGAGACTGGTCACAGAATTTGAATTATCAAAGTGTGTTTTTTGTAGCTATTTTGTTTTGGGCAATTCTACATGCAGATTCAAAAATCTAATATACTTCATTTTGATTTCTAATAAATTCACATCTTAGTATTTAACCATGTATAATTATACTATAAATTACTTTTCTTTTACTTCTCCTTTACATTACAGTTATAGTATCTTTTAAAAATTTGTTCGTTGTACATTCTGTATATTAGCCCTTTGTCAGATGTATAAATTGTGAAGATTTTCTCCCACTCTGTGGGTTGTCTCTTTACTCTGCTGACTGTTCCTTTTGCTGGGCAAAAGCTCTTTAGTTTAATTAAGTCCCAGCTATTTATCTTTGTTTATATTGCATTTGCTTTTGGATTCTTGGTCATGAAATTCTTACCTAAGCCAATGTCTAGAAGGGTTTTTCCAATATTATCTTCTAGAATTTTTATAGTTTCAGGTCATATATTTAAGTCCTTGATCCATCATGAGTAGATTTTTGTATAAGGTAAGAGATGAGGATCCAGTTTCATTCTCCTACATGTGGCTTGCCAATTATCCCAGCACCATTTGTTGAATAGGGTATCCTTTCCCCACATTATGTTTTTGTTTGCTTTATTGAAGATTAGTTGGCTGTAAATATTGGGGGTTATTCTGAGTTCTCTATTCTGTTCCATTGGTCTATGTGCCTATTTTTATACCAGTATCATGCTGTTTTGGTGACTATGGCCTCATAGTATAGTTTGATATCTGGTAATGTGATGTCTCCAGATTTTTATTTTTTATTTTGTATTTTTTTTTGCTTAGCCTTGCTTTGGCTTATGAAGGCTATTTTTTGGTTCCATATAAATTTTAGCATTGCCTTTTCTAGTTCTGTGAAGAATGATGGTGGTATTTTGATGGGAATTGTATTGAATTTGTAGATTGATTTTGGCAGAATGGTTATTTTCACAATATTGATTCTACCAATCCATGAGCATGGGATGTGTATCCATTTGTTTGTGTCATATATGACTTCTTTCAGCAGTGTTTTTTAATTTCCCTGTAGAGGTCATTCACCTCCTTGGTTAGGTATATGCCTAAGTATTTTATTTTTTTGCAGCTATTGTAAAAGGGGTTGAGTTCTTGATTTGATTCTCAGCTTGGTTGCTGTCGGTATATAGAAGAGCTACTGATTTGTGTACATTAATTTTGTATCAATAAACTTTGCTGAATTATTTTGTCATTTCTAGGAGCTTTCTGGAGGAGTAAAGCATTCTATGATCTATTATCATATCACTCCACCTTTCTACCTCTTTTCCTCATGCCCCATTCTTTTTAGTCTTGTTTACTCCTCTTTATAAAATAATTTTGTTTTCCCTAACCCTTCAGACTCTTGTAGATCTTGTATCTAGAGAGTTCTCCCCATGGCAGTTGTCCTCCATCCCTTACTATAGTCCCTCTATTCCCTTATGATAAATCTTACTAATAAATATCTCCTTGATAAACTGGAATTTGTTTTTTACCTGGCACATTGTTATCTTAGCAAAACAGACTAACTCAAATTCCATCAAGATTAAAAAATGGCATGTAATACAAATACATACATTCTACAGTATTTCCAGAACAGATTAATACATGTTTAAAAGTTGGTGAGAAATTTCTTCAGAAGCTCATTAAAGTAACTCCTTAGCCTTCTTAGACTGCTTTGTCAGGAAAAAGATTATTATTTCCTTCTTTCCTTTATTTTTCTTAAACTAATCCCTCTTCAATGTGCAGCACAGATAGTTAATCCCTTAAACAGCCAGGTGGGAGCTCTCACTGATGGTACTATAACTGTCAGCACTGGTTTTAGGGAGGTCAGATCAAGTCCTAACAAAGGGGAAGGAAAGTATGAATGTCAATGGTAATGATTATTAAACAGACTGTAGAAAATAGAGAAAAGATTAAGCCAAGTTTAGATGATCTCCGAGTGCACTTAACTCACAATGGTGCTTGGCTGCTCATAGCCATGTTCTTCACAAAGCACTAAGCCAGGCAGCAATTTAACAACACTGCTGCTTTTCCTTCCTCAAGATGGCAGTAGTTTAAGTCTGGATGTGGGAAAAAAAACAAACAAACAAGCAAAAAAAAAAAACAAAAAAAAACAGTCCACTAATACATATAAACTATGACGTTTTGCATTTTTTATTGGCTTGAAAACTCAACTCTTTTGACTGGACTACCAAAGAAAAAATTAAAAAGCAAGTAATGTAAAGTGATATTGAAAAGGTTGGTTTTTTTTAAAATATGTAAGACAAAATGTGTTTTCTCTAATAACTAAAAAAAAAAAATTTCCAAAATGTAATTTTCAAATCAACCTGACCTGTTACTTCACATCTGATCCTTTGTTCAGTCAAGATTCAGAATTGAAACTATGCCCGAGTCTTTTTTCTTAAATATGCCAGATATAGGCTCTATCCTAAATTCTTTCACTAATTCCACAAATCCATGCTGAGAAACAATGGCTGTTTTGCCAGATAGGAATATGAGAGCATCACATTAGCTGTACTGGTACAGCTGGCAGAGGTCAACAGTAATGATAATTGTCCAGGAAGGTAAATGAAAGGCAACATTCAGTTTTCCAACAAATAAAATGTTAACACATTTGAAGATAGAAGATGGCATTTTTCATTTTAATTTAAAAAATAAACAATATTTTATATCAACATAACTATTGAGACCTTTATGTTAAAAACACATATTTCTTCATGAGTACAAAATCACATATATCACACATTGATTTCTATATTCCTTAAATTAGCTGGACTATATTTCCTAATTCATAGCTCTAAATGAACCTTAATTTCAAAAAACATAGATTGATATTACCTACATTGGAAGTGATTTAATCATAACTTACTTAATTTATAATAAAAATAAATATAAAATATAGTATGATTATTTTAATGTAATTTAATTTCTACATAATACAGTTTTACTTAAATATTATACATATTTCTTATTCCTGTTTTGAAAAATTAATAAGGATATTTTAAAAAGACACATATTTTCATCTATTTCTATGTGTGTATTTTATTCTAGAATGTTCTACGTATTGGCATATCTTTTCACTATTATGTCATTTTATCAAGTTATAAGTATGCCCTTCCAAGTATAAAATTTATAATCTGTGTTTTCTTTTCTTACCTATAATCAGAAAGCACTAATGTTGATGAAAATTTCTGTGTTTGTGAATGAGAAAGAGAGAAAGAAATGAGAGAGGAAAAAAAATAAAACTACCTGTATGTTCTTTGTGAATGACTTAAAACTAGACAATTACTGAGGCAACACATTTCCCACCCTCATGCCCACCCCAATCTTTTCTCCTGTGAACATGGCATTTATCACTTAGTGAGGGTTTAAAACACGTGAAAAAAAATAACTCTAATGATTTGCTTTTGTTTTCTGATACAGAAGGTGTGTAAGGTCTGGGAGGCAGGCCTGTGTCGGGCAGAGGTGTCATTAACTAGTGTGCAATGGTGATTCGAGTGTGTTTATAGC
Source organism: Hylobates moloch (assembly GCF_009828535.3). Taxonomy (NCBI): domain Eukaryota; kingdom Metazoa; phylum Chordata; class Mammalia; order Primates; family Hylobatidae; genus Hylobates; species Hylobates moloch. The sequence goes on from NW_026652279.1 coordinate 127,429,941, forward strand.
ACCTTAGCCCTGGTTAATTCCAGAGAAATGAAATAACATGCCTTTCCAAACAAAGTAGAATAAAGCTCCTCATTAGTAGAAGAGGCCAATATGTCTCTTGGGGATGTCACTCATCTCAGGCAGTCTACATTAAATGGATTGTTTTAGGGTCATATAATGGATAATCTTCTTACTGTTAATTTTTTTTCCTGCTATTAACATTGTCATGGCTTCCTAAACTTCAGTGATCACTTATTTGGTTTGTTTGGAACTATTAAAAACACTGTCTATCTCATTACTCCTGTGATTTGTATTTCATTTCACACTTTCATCTGTTCTATCCTTTTCAGTCATTTGTGTGTTGTTCCTTGCCTGGTGCTGTTAGCACTGAGCACTGGGGTGGTACCTGATCTATCAGTATGCCATCCTCAGATGTCTGATCTGTGCCAGTGTAATAAGAATGAATGTTCCATGACATATCTCATGTAAAAAATATCACATAAAGAAAAATTTGGCTCAAATTCTTTACTTACCAATATTATCATTAGGTCCAATACTGTATTAATTATTTTTCTTGGTTTTTCTCTCCTTCCCTTGAATTTTACTAGAAAGCTGTAATTGTCATAGCCCAGGAAAAATGGCAGCTGCTGGCTCTTGGTTAATAGCTGTTGCTTTTGCTAAGGCTCCTTGGCCACACCTCTATACAAGTGCAGTTAACTTTTATTCAGTAGGGAGAAGTCTCCACAAACTGTGCTGAAGCCTTGCTACATAAACTTTTGCCAACTTCCCAGGATTTCAATTCTCCGGTCTAAATAGTCATTGGTATTCCCCACCTACTCCCATCCGAGCTCTTCAGCCTTTAATATACTGATGACAAGTTTGGTACCACTCTACCTCTTTGAGAAACTATCTCATTTTCCTCCAGTTTGAGCAATCTTCATATCTCTTACCCAGAACTACCAGCCTTCAACACCTTCTATTTTAGGAAAAACTTCTAACTAATTTTCTTGATGAGTTTAGGGGATACATAGCATAATGGTAGTCTAAGCAGGCAAAATCAACACTTACAGGTGTTTTGCTGTGGCCTAGGCCATTTCTTGAAAATTAGATAATTTCACATCAAAATCTAGATTGTAGGATGTTCTTCAAACATAAAGCGGTAGTTAATCATGACTGAGGATAAGTGAACCCATAATTTAAAAACCATTATGTCGACTAAAAAAAAACTCAATAGGAAAATTCCACATTAAAGAGTTTATCTATTACTTGACAAATACGAGTTTTTCCTCATATTTAGTGAATATTTGATGATTATGACTGCATGAAATATGTTTTCATAAGGTAAGTGAATTTCAATTTCTTGAAAACCTCCCCGTATCACTCTCTTTTTAGGTAGTTTTGATTGAATTAAAATATTAATATAGCCCCTGACTGCAGAGATGAAGATGTGGTATAGATCTGGTTAGTCAGAGCTAGAGACACTAAATGGTAAGATTTTTAGAATAATAATAAGATATATGTTCTCTTTTATGCCATTCTTCACACTGTTAGGATGTTTCCCTGGCAATGATGGAGGCAACAACAAGTAGAGAGCCTATTAAGAGTGAAGCCAATGTGGAGAAAAGCAGAACTCAAGGCAGAAAGTGAGGGTGCGTTATGCCCATTGATCCTATGTTTTTGGCCACATCTGAATATGGTCTTTCCCAGGGCATTTTAGATCTAGATTTAGCTAATACACTCCCATTCTTCTCTTAGCCATTCTGAGTTAGGTTTCTGTCACTTGCAATCAAAGGTCCTAACAGGGAGCCTTCTGACATACATATTTTTCCATTCATGAATTATCTTGTTCTTAATGCTTTTCTTTCTTCTAAAATTTCTCTATACTCTTTTCAATAGATCCCTTCATACTTTCTACCCCTTCCAGTTGATTGAACTTATCAGCATCTTGAGAAACAAATGTTATTTATGACAGTCTGGCATGCTGAACAACTGTGAGAAGGTAGCATAAGATGCTAGACTGTTACACAACACACATGCACACACACACACACACAGACACACACACATGCACATACACATACACAAATAACTTTCTTGCTTTCTAAATCACTGAAATTTAGGAGGCAATTTAGGCTACCATCACTAATTTGTCAACATATTTTATAATTCAAATTTAGCTGTTGGTCATGTTGTGATTCACAAAGAAGGTAAAAATTTATATGGAATAATTTTAAGTATCTATACAATTATTTGAAACACATATTACATTTAAAGTCTCTATTAAATGCTAGCTGTGGAGGATGCTTTGCCTTTTTATAGTTTAAACATATAAGAAACAGGAATATCAGAGTGGAGAAAATAAAATTTATGGTAAAGTAATCTATATTTGAATTTTAGTTAAATCCATTATAAATTCCTTCATTTAAAATGGTAGTAAGAGTGTTAATGTGAAATTAGTTGTTTTTTTATGGATTACAAATAAAATGTAAAACAAACAAATTGAAAAGGAAATCCAGAGGACAGTAAGGTCACATGTTGAAGCAAAATCATCCCTCTTTTTCAAATAATTTGAATTTCCACTCTTGTAGCATTTGACCAGTATTCGTAAAATCCACCCCAGGACTAAAATTATTGGTGAATGGTTGGAAACTGAGGTGAGCAGGCATTTAGTAATTGTTCAGTGGTCTGTAAAATGAATTTCTGATCTCAGTCCAGTCATAAAACCTATCATCACAATTGATGCAAGTCAGTGCCTTTTCTATCAGTCTCATCAGAGAAATCTGGAACTGCCTGAACACAGACACAGAAATGTCTCCTATAAACCCAAAATCTGTAAGTCAAAATTAAGGATCACTGGTAAGGAACTTCCTGTCTCTATTTGAATCATTGTGTAACTAAATGCAAAGCTTTAAATGATCATTCTAGTTCCTTTAAGAAGATTTACATTCTCTCTGAAGACAGAGTAGAATAGATATTGTGAAAATCCTACATCCTATAGGAGAAAAATTGAAGATAGAAAAAGTCTCATCCCATGGGCAAAAAGGTGGAGGATCGCCTGTGGTCTTAGTCAATACAACGAACATTCTTACTTAGAAGTGGAGTGAGGTCCAAAGAGTACCCTTTGTGTCTAAGTAAACCAATGCAATTCAGAGTAGTTTAGAAGGTCAAAATTTAAATATATATATATATATAAATGAAATGTTTTTATTCCTGTCTGAAATGACTTGACAACATTATATTTGCAAAATTCTAGGTGTCCTCCAGGGATTTTTCACAAGCCTTAAAATAACCTCTCTCTCTCAATCAGTGTCACTCTTTATTTGACAATTTTTAACTTTCAGCCACTTTCATAAAGTTATACTTTTTTTATGTCAGGTTCTGTTTAAGTGAGTCTTGGGAAATCAAATGAGAAAATTAGAAACAAGCTCTACTTGACACCCAGTGTCAAATTCTTCAGTCCAACTACAACTGGCCCTGGCTGCCCTTCTCCTTGATTTCCTAAAACATTCTTGTGATCTTTTTCTATCCTGAATGCTCTTTCATCTTATCATCCTCTTGTGATTGCAGAATCGGATAAAGTTGAGATTTTAGGATATGTATAATCTTTGTCATGGTCTAGTCTTAGATATTGGGAAGGTGATATTTTGGAGTACTAATTTTTCTAGCTAGAAATAGGTGCTACATGCAGCAAGAACTCAAGAATTTGCAAGATTTAGATCAGGTCACTAAATGAGAAAAAATATAAGATTATCTTGAGTACAGGCACCTCCAAATTAAAGATAAAATCCCTCTGAATCGTATGGACTACAGCTGAAATGTGAGAGCAGTGCTTACTTGGGAGGAAATGTTATAATGTGTAAGGAAGTATAATCTGCGCCAACATGAGTGAAGTCTAACACCTTTGATTTAGGTGTGGTATGGAACACTGAGGCTAGCAGACATCATAAACATGTAAATTGTATCCTTAACGTATTTTAACCTGTAAATATAACTAGTCTCTTCTTCTCTACTTTTTATCATTGACCTCCTGTATAGGAAGGGTGTGAGGAGAAGCCCCTGACGTCTTAAGTGTTTCAGCCAGAAAAGAACTGGCTATCTTCAAAACACCTACATTGTATATGGCACATGGTCCTGGATTGTGTAATGTTAACTGGAAAAAGGCTGGAAAATACTTTCTCAGAACCTCATACCCTGAAAGATTCTAAGTTCTAACTGACCAAAAGAGGAATTGGGAGATATCTGAAAGGTGAAAAGGAAACAAAAAGCCATTGTCACTCTCCACCACTATGAGAACTCATATCCTTCACATGTGGTCTGTCCAGCAGGGTGCTCAGATGTCTAATATGACAGCTTAGGAATCTGGTATGGTTTGGCTCTGTGTTCCCACCCAAATCTCACCTTGAATTGTATTCCCCATAGTCCCCAACTGTCAAGGGAATAACCAGGTGGCGGTAATTAAATCAGAGGGTGGTCTCCTCCATGCTGTTCTTGTGACAATGAATGAATCTCATGAAAGCTGATAGTTTTATAAGCATCTGGCATTTCCCCGCTTGCATTTCTCCTTCCTGATGCCTTGTGAAGAAGGTGCCTTTCTTCCCCTTCACCTTCTGCCATGATTTAAAATTGCCTGAGGTCTCCCCAGCCATGCTGAACTGTGAGTCAAATAAACCTCTTTCCTTTATAAATTACCCAGTCTCAGGTATGTCTTTATTACCAGCCTGAGAAGGGACAAATATAGTAAATTGGTACTCAGGTAGTGCGGTGCTGCTATAAGTGCACCCTAAAATGTGGAAGCGACTTTGAAACTGGGTAACAGATAGAGATTGGCAAAGCTTGGAGGGTGCAGAAGGAGAGAGAAAAATGTGGGAAAGTTTGGAACTTCCTAGAGACTTGAAGGGCTCAGAAGACAGGAAGATGTGGAAAAGTCTGGTACTTCCTAGAGACTTGTTGGATGGCTTTAACCAAAATGCTGATAGCAATACAGACAATTAAGTCCAGACTGAGATGGTCTCAGATAGAGATGAGGAACTTGTTGGGAGCTGGAGTAAAGATTATTCTTGCTATGCTTTAGCAAAGAGACTGGTGGCATTTTGCCCTGTCCTAAGATCCATGGAACTTTTAACTTGAGAGAGATGATTCAGGGTATCTGGCAGAATAAATTTCTAAGTGTCAAAGCATACAAGAAGAAGCAGAGCATACAATTTTGGAAATGTTGCAGCCTGACAACGTGATAAAAAAGAAAAACCCATTTTCTGGGGATAAATTCAAGCTGGCTGCAGAAATTTGCTTATATAGCCAGGAGGCAAATGTTAAATCACCAAGACAATGGAGAAAATGTCTCCAAGTCATGTCAGAGACCTTCATGGCAGCCCCTCCCATCACAGGCCTGGAGGTCTAGGAGGGAAAAACGGATTTGTGGGCCAGGCCCAGGGTCCCCCTGCTCTATGTAGCCTCACAACATGGTGCCCAGTGTCCCAGCTGCTTCAGCATAGTTATGACTAAAAAGGGCCAAGGTACAGCTCAGGGTGTTGCTTCAGAAGGTGCAAGCCCTCAGCCTTGCAGCTTCCACATGGTGTTAGGCCTGTGGGTGAACATAAGCCAAGAATTGAGGTTTGGGAACCTCCACCTAGATTTCAGATGATGTATGGAAATGCCTGGATGTCCAGACAGAAGTCTGCTGCAGGGGTGGAGCCCTGATGGAGAACCTCTGCTAGAGCAGTACAGAAGGGAAATATAGGGTTGGAGCCACCATAAAGAGTCCCCACTGGGGCACTGCCTAGTGGAGCTGTGAGAAGAGGGCCAACATACTGCAGATCCTATAATGGTGGATTCACTGACAGATTACACCATGCACCTGGAAAAGCCAGACACTCAACACCAGTCTGTGAAAGCAGCTAGTAGTGAGGCTGTACCCTGAAAAGCCACAGAGGTGGAGCTTCCCAAGGCTGTGGGAGCCCCCCTCTTGCATCAGTGTGACCTGCTTGTGAGACATGGAGTCAAAGGAGATCATTTTGGAACTTTAAGGTTTAATGACTGCTCTATTGGATTTTGGACTTGGATGGGGCTTGTAGCCCCTTTGTTTTGGCCAGTTTTTCCCATTTGGAACAGGTGCATTCACCCAATGCCTGTAAGCCCATTGTGTCTAGGAAGTAATTAACTTGCTTTTGATTGATTTTACAGGCTCATAGGTGGAAAGGACTTGCTTGTGTCAGATGAGACTTTGGACTTGAACTTTTGGGTTAATGCTGGAAGGAGTTAGATTTTGGGGGGACTGTTGGAAGAACATGATTGCATTTTGAAATGTAAGGACATGAGATTTGGGAGGGTCCAGGTAAGGAATGATACGGTTTGGTTCTGTGTTCCCACCCAAATCTCACCTTAAATTGTAATCCTCATAGTCCCCACATCAAGGGCAGGACCAGATGGAGGTAATTGAATCACAGGGGTGGATTCCCACATGCTGTTCTCATAATAATGAGTCTCATGAGATCTGATGGTCTTGTAAGAGTCTGGCATTTCCCCTGCTTGCAATTCTCCTTCCTGCCACCTTGTGAAGAAGGTGCCTTCTTCCTCTTTGCCTTCTGTCATGATTGTAAATTTCCTGAGGCCTCCCCATCCATGGGGAGACAGACATGAACTGTGAGTCAATTAAACCTTTTTCAAGTTACCTTGTCTTGGGTATCGCTTTATTAGCAGCGTGAGAATGGACTCATACAAGATCCAACTACGAGTGCTCCAAAAGATAGAAAGTGGCAAAAGGTCACTTCTGTCATATTCTGTCAGAGTATTCCCAGAGCCTGCCCAGATTCAGGAAGCAGAGACATTGACCCAACATTTCAGTTTACGGAACATCACACATTTTCTGGCTACCTTTAATTCACCACATAACTAGATATGGATTGGTGCATATGGTCATTAAAAATCTTAATATGTTAGAGCTGGAAGGGTCCTGAGTGCACATTGGATTCTCTTCAATTAAATAAATGGTACCAGTAAGCCCCAGTGAAAATAAAGGAATTACTCAAGATAAAAGAGTTAATCAGATTCAGAGCAGAGACTAGACACTGACCTCCTGACAGAATCCAGTATCCTTTGAACACTAAAAAACATGTGGATAGTAATTACTACTTTCTGGGAAATCTTTTTTGGCATAATTATTATTATCCATAGTGCCATAAAACACAGTTTAGCACATAGCAGGTACTGAGTGGACTGCATAAAAAATTTTTTAAAAAAACCTGTGCATATGAGTTTATATTCTGGAAGGAGAAAAATTTCAGTGAGCAAGAAATAGGCTTTCATGTCAGACCACCTGGTTCTGACTTCAGGTTCCAGTGTAACCTTGCTGATTATTTAACTTCCCAGTTCCTCGGTTTCCTCAAAATAAGCTACTTTATAAACTTTCTGATTCCTCGGTTTTCTCAGAATAAACTACCTGATAAGTTTATTGTAAGGATAAAATGAGATGATCTATAAAAGGCCAAGCACATAGTAAGTGGTCAGGAACTCTTAGCTGTTGCTTTCACAGTTTGGGTTTATTTGATAATACAGTCCTTTTTTTTATTATTATTATTTTTTAGATGGATTCTCATTCTGTCACCCAGGCTGGAGTGCAGTGGTGAGATCTCAGCTCACTACAAGCTCTGCCTCCTGGGTTCACGCCATTCTCCTGCCTTTCCTGCCTCAGCCTCCCAAGTAGCTGGGACTACAGGTGCTCGCCACCACGCCCAGATAATTTTTTGTTTGTTTGTTTTGTATTTTTAGTAGAGATGGGGTTTCACTGTGTTAGCCAGAATGGTCTCGATCTCCTGACCTCGTGATCCACCCGCCTCGGCCTCCCAACATACTAGGATTACAGGCATGAGCCACCACACGCAGTCAATAGATAATACAGTCCTTTTCTGAAGACATTTATTATCTCATTGTTATCTGGATATAGCCATCAACTGAGAGTGGTATGTAGGGGAATGTAGGAATATCGAACAAAAGGAAGAAGCTATAAAACTGTTTTCTCAGCTGGGCACAGTGGCTCACGCTTGTAATCCCAGCATTTTGGGAGGCCGAGGCGGGTGGATCACGAGGTCAGGAGATCGAGACCACGGTGAAACCCCATCTCTACTAAAAATACAAAAAAAATTAGCCGGGCGTGGTGGCAGGCGCCTGTAGTCCCAGCTACTCGGAGAGGCTGAAGCAGGAGAATGGCGTAAACCCAGGAGGCAGAGCTTGCAGTGAGCCGAGATTGCGCCACTGCACTCCAGCCTGGGCGACAGACCGAGACTCCATCTCAAAAAAAAAAAAACTGTTTTCTCAGAGAGTGGAAAAATGTATAAAATTTTAGAGCAATTGAGTGACCCTTTGAAATAATGAGTTTTAAGTGAAACTAAGCAGTCTGCTGTAGTTTTTCTCCAGAAATATTCAGTTGTTTAGATCTAGGTGCTGAGAAGGCAAAATATGTGTCAAGCAGAATTAGGATCTTGCAGAGCATGTAGGAGAGAGAGAGAGGACTAAGAGAGTTAAAAGCGTTTGCAAGAAAATGAAAATAAGGATGAATGTTGAAAGCTAAGCAGAACTGTGAGAGAAATTTGTATAATTTTTCTAACACAATAGAGTCATTTCTTTAAAAATCATTTCTTTTGCAAAGGTGTAATAATTTTGAATAATTCCAAGTCAGTTTTGTTAAATAGAGATTAAAAAGCATGGAGATAAAAGTCATTGAAATTGAGGTCAAACAATGCTGCAATTGAATCACATGTTCACCTATAAGTAAAGACAGAGGTTGGGTTTTAAGGCCTTAGGAGAATAAGAAACAGTCAAAGAGAAGGAAGAAAATAGCAGTAATGATGAGGAGAAAAGCTGATCGAATATCCTGATGTCTTACGTCTCAAAAGACGAGCGACTTTTTTGTGAGAGTGAAAGAACAGTTTTCTAAAAACTGTGCCTTGCAGCAAAAAGTAGTTAAGCTAATTTTCAAGACTCGAAAGTACACCAAGTAGAGTAGAATTCGCAACAATATCTTGAATAGGCTGTATGGAAGCTATATCTTTGTTTGCAGAATTGAAGAGTGTCTTTTAAGTCACAGATGCTAGAAAAAAAATCATCCTGTCCTCATCATCATTCTTTACTATTAAGTTACCATTATTAGTCTCACCAGGGCCCACTGGAAAAGACTGAAAGTAAGGGAACAATGACAGGTGGTTCAGAAGATAGGAAGGGCAAAACAGTGAAAGGATGATAGTTGACAGAAGATAAGTCGTTTTGTGTATTTGCCTACTGTGTGATCACTAAGAGTAACAGGACTGAAAATGGTGATTATCTCAGGGTGTCCAATTAATTAGTCCTATTTGGTAACGGCTTGCATTAATTGTATTCCAAAGCACCATTTCTCACAATTTAACATGCATGTGTGTCACCTGATGATCTTTTTCAAATACAAATTCTGATTCGGTATATCTAAGTGTAGCCAAATTTGCTGCTTTTCTAACAGGCTCCTAGGTGCTGCTCTCTTTTCATGCGTATTAACCTAGTCAACGTGGGTTTTGTTGCCAACTTTACAGGCAGCAGAAACCAGTGAGCAAACTAAATGAAGGGAACTCTTCACTCTTCAGCTCCTAGTGCACAGTGCAAGCAACCAGAAGAATGAGATTTAAGTACTTTTGAAAAGTTTATTCACAGTTTAATGACTTAATATTTGTTATATCGATTTTCTATTAAGAAACTCATACTCTGAAGAACTTCTAGGAAGTATGTTATCAAGAATTTTATTAAATTATACTTATCAAATATCTCAACTCTTTCAAGAAGTGCTAAATTTTGGAGCAGGAAAAGTGATGTGTAGAAGGTGGAAGAATACCAAGAAAAACATCATTTCATAAGTAATTAATTGGTAATTCAACAAAGTTATATTCCATAACATATACAAGTTTTAATTTGTCAATCAAAAAGAAAAAATAAATGACTGACATAAGCATTACACACTGACAGAAAGTTTTTTTAAGTTGCGGTGATGTGGCTGAACTTGAGAGTACTAATCCCTACTCATCACTAAGAAAAATACAACTGAGCATTTTTTTATATTTCTGTACACCTTTTAAAATCAACTAATGAAAGACATTACATTTAGAAATCTGACTCAAGAATTTTCTTAGGTTATTGGGAAAAATGTCTGTGAAAGCTGGAGAAAATGTTTACACCAAAAAATAAATTCCTAGTGAACATTACTAACAATAGATCAGTCAAAAAAATCTACATTTTCTAATTCAAAGGGTCAGAGGCAGCAGAGAAGAATTGGTAAGGTTTCATGAGAGTGGCAGATACCAATATAATATATATCGTTACTTGAAATGGCTTTAAAAATATCCAAGAGAAGATAGAAGAAGAAATATAATTCATTTAGTTGCCTGATGATACTTAGTATTTTCTCATGTAATCATTTATATGAGGAGTGCCTTCCCTCTATTTCCCCACCTTGAGGTATTTTTAAATGCCTCATTGTTGCCCCCAAAATAGATAGATATATTTAATTTTTTATTATACAGTGTGCCCTTTAGGGCTTATAATTGTTCTAGGATATTATGGGAACTCAACTTCATGGGGTGAATGAATGGTTTGATGTGGAGAATCAAAGCCCTGGTAGCATCGGACCCATGCTTCTGATCACAGAAGAATAAAAGGCAAGATTCTATAAACCCAGTGCCTAAGAGGTCAGAGGTCCTGTGTGTGTGGCAGCATCTTTCACTGACAGCATGAATGGCTAGGACTATGATTAAGTCTCTGACCCCAACACGGTCCCAGATTCCCAGATCTCTAAATTAGTTGTCAGTAACATTTTTCTTGTAAGGAGCTATCAATAGAACCTCACTCAGGGATGGGATACAGGCATCTAAATCTGTAAACCTCAGACACATTGACCTAACTGTTTTCAGAGCTGTATTCTTGGGTCTAGGTATAAAACTGTGATAGGAACTGTCATTGGCAACAAGGACCTTAAAATCATTGTGCTCATAATCTTAGTAATGACTAAGAAAAGGCTAAATTATAATTCTGCCACTTTCCTCATTGTGTTAAGTTTCTGTTGTTCTTTAGCATATTATATAAATTTAGTATCTTAAAAACAGCATATATTTTTTATTTAACAGTTCTGTAGAAGTCCGACATGGATCTTCCTGGGCTGAAGTCAGAGTCTTATCAGAAATGTGTTCTTTTTTGTAGGTTCTAGGGGAGAATATGTTTCCTTGCTTTTCCAGTGTCTAGAGGCCATGCATGCGTATTTTTTGGCTTATGGGCACCTTTCTAGATCTTCAAAGCCAACAACATTGCTGCTTTCTGATCACTTTTCTATAATAACATCTCCCTCTTACTTAGATTATAGCTGGGAAAATGTCTCTTCTTTTTAAGGGCCCATGTGATTAGATTTGAACCAATTGAATGTGATCAAATGAGGAAATCTAATAGTCATTTTCACATCTCAAGGTCCTTAGCTTAATCACATCTACAAAACATTCATAAATCCCAGGGATTGGGATGAGAATATCTTTGTGGAGCCATTATTCTGCCTACCACACCCATTTTATGCTTTTCATCTCCATTTTGAAACTCAGTAAGAATCACTTAGAGATTTCCTTGAAATCTCTTCTTAATCAGCTCAGAGGCCCTCATCTCTAATGAAAAGTTGCAAGCTTAGGCCAAACTGCCAGTTTAATTATTATGGCAGGGCTTCATTATAGCCATGTTATAAACATCTCAGGCAGTATTTATCCATTCATCTATAAAAGCATATAGTAAAGAGCAGGCTCATTTTATCATTAGTGTGCATCTTAGCTTGACCACACCCCCTGACACATTTTTAGAGTGAAAAGGACACTGTCAACAAGACATAAAAAAGGATTCAGAGTAAAAGGCTAGAACAACTTAGGACAATCGCAGTAAATGAGGTCTATCCTAGGCAATTTGAGGCAGGTGGTTTCCTTACTTACAAACCAGGTAAGGGGTTTTACATTTGTTCTATTGTGATGTGATCTGATAACTGCTTTAAAACGTTTATTATTCTGGCTGTAATGTGGACATGTACTGTGGAGGGAAAGAGAAGAAGCAGGGAAACCAGTGAATAAGTCATTGCACTCGGGTATAGCACTGGAGATACTAAGAAATGATTGGCTGTAAATTACAATTTAAATATAGTTGTGACTGGCCTTTAAGGTGAATGTGAAGAAAAGAGCAGAATTAAGCATGACTTCTAGGATTTTAATCTAAACAAGTGAATAGACAACATTGTCATAATCTGAAATACAGAGCACTGAGGATAAAAGTGTTGGTGTGCTGCAGGGCAGGTAAGAACTTTATCATGAGACTTATGTTTAAGAATTATTATTGTAGAAGGAATAGTTAATATCTTGTTATTGACCTTATATGAGCATAGTATAGAGGATGAGAAAGTTTGGAAATGCTATAAATTTCAGGGGTCAAAAGAGGTGGAAGAACCAGCAAAGGAGATGGGCAAATGTCCAGTGAGAAAGACAATTAAGAGTAGTAAGTGTTCAAGCAGGGGGAAGGCAACCACTTGGCTAGTGTGCTGAGACTTGACAGGCACATTGAGACCTGGTCACTGGACTTGCCAATTTCAGGAACTCAGTGTATGATAACTAATACTTTTTCAGTGGAATCATGAGGACCAAATCCCAGGTGGAGTCTGAAGACAAAAGAATTGAAGATGAGTAGGTGGCAGTGGTGATAGTGGTTAATACAAAACCAAACAAAAACACTCTTAGAGTTTCAAAAGTCAGCCAAAAAAAATGGTGGTTCTAAGACCCCTGTTCTATTTCTCTTTTTCAATCTTTTTCTTAGATTTCTACCAGTCATATGACACTAGGGTCATATAACTACCTTACAGTGTGACCTTAGGCAAGTACTTTAACTTCTTTTTCCTTAAACTTTTCATCTTTAAAATGGGGATAAGAAGAGTTGCTAGTCTCAGGTTGCTAACAAGATTAAACTGGATAATGCACATAAAATGCTTGAAATAGCACCTCTATATCACTGGGGCTTTATTATTTTAAAATTATTATCATTGTTGTTACTATTACCACTCTGAGTACCACAAACATTTGTTTATCCTGTATCCAGGCTAACAGAGACCCCATGATAGGAACATGGCAACAAATCTCCCCTTCTCTTCCTTGGAGGGAAAAAAATGCTGTTCTAAAACAGGAAAAACACACCCTGATAACACTACTGGAATTTTATACTCCGGTACATAAAATTTCATGCATACCTATAACTTTTTAAAACAGAAACTAAATGTTTAAATATTTATTTAAATTCACTATTAAAGCCATGCATGAGCAAGCTTGTTGAAGAGTTTCTACTATATAATTTAATAACAATAATAGCTACCATCTATTGAGAGCCCACTCTATGTCAAGAGCTGTGTTAGGCAGTTTACACACATTATCTTGTTTAATAGCCATGATACTTTTCCTATGTAAGTATGAATAACTCCATTTTTATAAATGAGGAGCCTGAAGTTTAGGGTAACTCATTAATTTTCCCAAGGCCACAGAGATGGTGCAGAGCAAAATAAGGATTAATGGACTCTACAGTCTTCCTCTTTCCATGGCACGAAAATGGCTCAGCTTTGTAATACATCTCTAAAACATCCACTGAGCTCTCACTCTATACCATACTCCAATATATCAGGTGTGTGGGGACATGGATCAGATCATAATCCACATTATACAAACTGGGAAACAGAAGCTCTGATAGATGACAGTAATTTGTCCAAGGGTACATTATTTAAAAATGAAACGGGAGAGTTCCCTGACCCCCCTCACGGGATGTGCTACAGGGGTGTGGCTCATCTGTTCTGCCACTTTGCAAGCTCAAACCCCTTACGGGAGGGGCAACACAGACAGGCAGGTGCAGGAGCCCAGGCGAGTGCCCCTGGGCTCTGACCCCATGACAGTGTCCAGGGATGGGTGTTTGCAACTCCTGAAGCCAAAATAGGCATGTGTTACAGTATGCTCTTTTAGCCTTGCTGTTCACAGACGGCCCAAGTGTTAAACAGCTCAGTGGACCCTCTGCCTTTTCGCAAGGACAGAGGGCCAGAGTGACAACTTCCTTTATCCTGAGCTCTTGTCCGGTGTCCGGGAAAAATCAGGTCACACATGGACTTAAAGGACGATGCAGGGGTTTTATTGAGTGGTGGAGGTGGCGTTCAGCAGGATGGATGGGGAACTGGAAAGCGATGGAGTGGGAAGATGATCTTACCCTAGAGTTTGACTGTTCGGCTGCCGATCTCCTCTCTGACTGCCCCCAGCCGAACGCCTCTCAGCGTTCAGACGTTCCTTCCCTTTTCTCTGCCACGTCTTTCTGCTGTTCTTCTGCTCTTCTGTTCATCTGCTCATCTAGCCAGGGGCTTGGGATTTATGTGGGTACAGGATAAGGGGGCGCATAGCAGGCCAAAAGGCAACTTTTGGGCGTGAAAGCAGGCGTAACTGTTCTCCTTTAGGGCCGTGGGTTTCCAGGCTTGAGGGTGGGGCTTTTACTGGGGAACCGCCCTCTTCCGCCCAGTATTTCCGTCTGCTGTCCGTTTGAAAACAGATTTAAACTCACGCTTTTAGGCTGCGGGTCAGGTCTTCCTGCTTCACTAGGAAGCCTCCCAGTAGAGGATTGGGTTGTAGTAACGCTGGGGATGAAGGACTGAATAGAGGATCAGGTAAATGGTTTTTGTTTTAAATTTCAGCATAATTACTGTTACGTAAAGTATGACATTACAGTCTCAAAATTTGAAAGGATAAAAATTTACATTGCAGACTTCAATTTTGCGGCTTAATTATATAGTATGTTTTAATTCAGAATAGCTCAAACTTCCAATTCAACTATTTTCATTTTGACTTCTACTATTTAAAATATGATCCTGTATTACAATTATACCTTCTTGGCAAAAATAACAAATCAATGTTAAATTATCTTCTTCCTTGACAACTCCATAAATCATATTATATTACCTCTCCTACTTGAGATGTCAGAGAATCAGTCACTGGACCATTCCAGAGATTCATTTCTATAAACAATATATTTGGATTGATATAAGTCTTTCAGGAGTCAGGTTTTCCCTATACTATTTTCTGTCTGTTATCCCAGAGTTTTCACGAATCTCATATATTTTTGTTTAATTATACCCTCTCTTACAGCTTACTCCTAGGATCCAGTCTTGGATTTTATTTTACATTCAAGACACCTTAAACTAAAAATGCTACCAAAAAGAAACAAAAAAACAAAAAAAAACAAAGATTGGATTCTTGATATTCACAGCACATTGTTGGCTTTCCTGAACTCTTGAAAAAGAAAATGGACATTTCTTAGAAAGAGTCTTTAAACATAAATTTGTGAAGATTTTCTAATGACATAACTGACTTGTTCTTTCCAAAGCAAATGTTTTGTAATAATTTCTATATGATTTTACAGTGATATCACTTCTGCCAACAAGTCTCTCTGTTTCCAGCATTATTCTAGAGAATATGCAGTAACTTCCTTTTCCCTTGAGATACCGTTGGCAGACATTGGAAATCGAAGGCAATTTTTAATTTCAGAACCAATAATAAAAATCATTAATAGCATTGAACAGGTATTAAATGTCAGACACTTTCATAAGTTCTCTTTTTACCTGGATCATCTTATTCAATTATTGGAGCAGTACTATTCAGTAGGTGATATATTATCTCCATTTTACAGATGGAGAAGCTCAGGCACCCAGAGTTTCAGCAACTTTTCAAAAGCTCTTAAGCAGGTAAATTACAAAGTAGGACATTCAAGCCAATCCAATAACCAACAGATTAACTAGTACTTTATGTTTCCTCAAATGAGCAGCGGTCACATCATACAATATCTTGGGATTTTAAAGTTTCTGGTGAAATCTATGAAGGTGAGCATTTGGGTAGAGTTTTGTTATTACTTCACAGAGGTGTTTTGAGGACCAAATAAAATTTATTTGAAATTATATTTTAAACATGGTGCACATTTTATCACCATCAGAACTTTAAATAATAGATCCTTTCATCAAAGCTATCCCTTAGTTTTTGAAATGTCATTATCAAGTTCAGTGTTTTCATTCTACTCATTTTAATCTAAGTTGATTTTTGAACATTTTGAATAGCAAATTGCTTGAAGATATGCACTACTTTCAAAATAGAATTAGATATTTCCTTTTCATTTCCCTGTGAATATCTTCCTATTTCTAAAAATGTAGAATATTGAAATAAAGGTTATTAAAATACATAGCAAAAATCAAAGCAACGTAAAAAAAATTAAAAGGTGTCTGTGAAGGGAATATAGTTATCATTATTATACACAAACTTTAGCTCTAAATCCTGAACCTTTTTATACCCCCACAGTTTCATAAGTGATTTTATATAATGTGGGAAAATATACTAATTTTTAAAGGATACAAAATTTTAAGTCCCTGTATTTTAAAATGAATTTGTCATATGGAACCTACTTTATGAATATTGAGTTACAAAATAAATATTTTACATTTTTACTTTTAGAATGTGCTTAGTGATTTAGCATTCATAAGCCAGTTGTTTATCTACATGGACTGTCATGAAGAATATACTAAGGGGAAGAGCAAAAGTAAGCTTTCTTATGATGCAACTTGACACAAGGCTAAATGTAAACTATATAGTGACATTGTGGGTTACATATCCATTACCTTAACTGTTACTTCTCTATGACAAAAAATACTTAAGAAGCATGATTATATTCATTTTATAGAAATACATGATTTATAGATGTTAAGTAGTGTGCCTAAGCTAAGAACTGAATTCAGGTACGTCTACCTTCAAAGTCATGTTCAGAGTTTTTGGTGTTTGAACGAAGCTTGGAAGCATTACTAGAACTCTGCTGGGGGGAAATAGGGAAAACATAGTATCCAGATAGAGAAACACATTTGCAAAACCTCAAGACATAAGAGACCACCCTTTACTCAGAAATCTGAATACTTCTTTGTATTGGTGGAGTAAGATTAGACTTCCACTCCAGAAATAGATTATGCAAAAGTTCTAAGAATAATAGTTGATGTGGTCAAAAAAGAAGGGAATTCGAATGCAGTGAGTTGGGTATCAGAACCCACAGTGTGTAGAACAGGAAAGGAGATCAAATGAGAGGAGCTTCATAAGTCAAAAGATCACCCAGAGTAGAATAGGGACAGAAATGTTGTTGGATATGAGCTTTGATTAAATATTTCATTCTAAACCATAAGCTTCATGAATGTAATGCTAATCATGTTACCTTTATCTCTATACCTCCAGTACTAGCCATAGTGCTTGAAATTGCAGGCAGATTTCCCATGAAGAAAATGAAATCTTTAAGCTTCAGAGTCTCTTCTTTACACAGATCCCTTCCAAGGCCTTGGGAGGGGCCCCAAGCAATGTGTTCGTAAGTTCATGTGCTCCTGATAAACATCCATCATTTCATAAAATATGTCTTTCTGTAATATTTTATTAAAAACAGACTCCAAAATTATATCAGCTCAGGTTTCTACAAATCTGAATCCATCACTGCTTAAGATGTAGTAGATATTCAGTTAATATTTTGGGATTAATGAAATAATAACAAGGGAATTGAACAACAAGATTTATAAGAGAATTGAGAACTTTAAAACTATCCCTAAAACTTGCGGAATGTATCTTACAGTTGTTCAGTACCTTGCACATATTGCATACATACATAAAATACTTTCCTTAAAAAAAATCACATTTTATATATATGTGTGTGTGTGTGTGTATGTGTATATATATATAGAGAGAGAGAGAGAGAGAGTCTTGCTGTCATCCAGGCTGGAGTGCAGTGGCACAATCATAGCTCACTTCAGCCTGGAACTACTCCTGGGATCAAGTGACCTTCCCATCTCAGCCTCCTCCTGAGAAGCTGGAACTGTAGGTGCATGCCACCACGCTCAGCTAATTGTGGTAGTTTCGGGCAGAGATGGGATCCTGCTATGTTGCCCAGTCTGATATCAAACTCCTGGCCTCAAGCAATTCTCCCACCTCAGCCTCCCAAAGTGCTGAGCTGCCACACCTGGCCTGAAAATATATATTAATGTTTGGAGAAAGTATGTGAGAGGAGTGATAAATAAAAAATAAAGGAACAAATGTTTGAACCACCTCACTCCTCATGAAAGCCTGTATTCTAAAATAAATCAATTAAATGAAACTGAAAATATCGAGCTTTTTTTCATCAAACGATGTGATGGGGCATACATATTTTATTTTCTCTAATAGCTATCAAGAACAGCCTTAAGCATCTCATTCTAATTCCAAAACAGATTTTAGAAGAAAGTGGGTAGCCACCTGGAGAAACAAAACCTTAATACATACAAATTTCAAAATATTTCTATAAAACAAAAGGGTCTATGAAAATTAAGTAAACTAGTAAAAGCATTAGGACGACCTTGAAGCGGTTTTTTAACAAACTAGTAGGCATTCTGGAAATATTCACGAGAAACAGAACCAGGAATTTGAGAGACCTCATATCTGAAAATCTTCACTAAACATTAATTTTTATTTTTTAAATAAAGCAGAAGGAAAGATAAGATAAAGCTCTATGCTTAATCCTATTTGTAATGTTCTTGTTAAGAGAAGCAGCATTAGGCATATTAATGTGTTTGCTTCTCCTCTAATTTATGATTCCCTTCTTTCTTTAATGAGATCTGCTCTACAGCCCATAAAATAATTGTTATGGTAAACTGACTTTTTAAAATTAGCTACACACCAGTTGGTCCAGAAACCTATTCCTCTAGACCATTCATGCACAAAATACCTTTGTGTGAAACCCTTTCCAAATGTGTAATGACTGGAGTTAGTCCAGAAGTTTGCCAGCAGAGTCTCTCTGCGTGACTGTCAGTGGGAACAGCCTTACAATTTCCTTTCCTCAGAAGCGTTGCCGTGAGACGCTGTCATGCGGGCATGCTCAGGCCACTTGCAGGCTGACACTGAAACATACATTCAACCCCACTGCTATTTCCAAAGAATTTGTTTTCTTTAACCTGCAGAGATGCTCCCTGACCTAGCGTCTGGCTGTATGGCAGAGTGTTTGAGGGAGAAACTGTTCAAAGACACTCAGGAGAGCTGGAGGGAAATTTACATGGAAACATGTAGCCTGTCCTTAGCACCACTAGCTCATTGTTTCATACTCTTATGAACTGTTTTTCTCTGTGTGAACTCTGACACTGTGGTTGTTACTCCACCACAGTGACTCCTGATGGAAGAAGGGAGACTGAGCCAGGAGTAGTTGAATCCATCCTGTCCTCAAAGGGGGTTGGGGGAGCAGAGAGGTTTGTAAAATAGCCCAATTCACAAGACATAGATAGAGTGTAGCACTAATAGTATTTCAAAGGAACTGTTTCAAAGTAATGTGGAGAGAAAGGTTTGAGATGGAGCATGTAAGCTCATTTTCCCCTTACTAACACACTCCTTAATCAAAAAGGCTAACAGGGATGAAGACACTCCAAAGCGGTTACTGATTAACATAAATATTTTTGAAGTGGCCCAATTTGTGTTCATGGAAGCATTCCGCATATCTGGAAGAAAAAATGAAGCTTTGTTTTGGAACAATTAATGTCAGTATCTTTTGTAACACTTAAAAACTCTAAGGGAAAATAAACTGGAACCACCAAGGAGGCTTTAACATTACTTATCACATATTGCATTATTCTACTGAATTCTTTCTTTTTTTCTTTTCTTTTTGTTTTCTTTTCTTGAGAGCATGATCATTTATTGTGCAAAAGAAAATTATGAATTCCACTACCAACACTGACAAATAAATATTATTTAAGTCAATTTTACTATTGATATTAGAATTGAGAACACAAGCATTAGTTTATTTACTTAATTCTGCAAATATATTAAGAATCTTCTAAATGCAGGCTTTGTGTGGGGTGCTAGCAATCTAGTAGTGAAGAAAGTTAGTGTACGTTGGAAATTCTCAGCATGCATATACTACTTACTTTCAATAACCTCTCTATATAAGTAGCACTCTGGAACTGATAAAATTTGGCACTACTTTATTATATATTAATTGAATATTTGAAATTAAGAGGCTTGCTCAGTTCCAATAAAAATCTGCGTTAGAATACATTGCCTTAAGGCAAAATTTGACAGTATCATCTAAAACACCGAAAATGTCATCCCAAGAGGACAAGGTCTGAAGCATCAGGGACATCAAAGTATAAATTTACAAAACTAGCTGAATAGGTAAAATAATTGTATACTATAATTTTCAGCATATAATTTCAGCACCTGGCCCATATTCCCTTCAAATACATATGAAAAATATTTGAAAAAGGAGGGCATAGTAACCTTGCATTAATTAAAACCAGGTCCATGACAAAATTTATAATTTTTAACTATACAGAATTTCTATGTGTTTTATAAGATAGATCATCTGATAATACAGCTTTTGAGAGAAGATAATAAACTTTTTCAGCTTAAACTTCCCCCTAAAGGAACATACCTATTCATCTTAAATATAACTTAAACGAATATTGTGACTTATTTTTCAGAAATTTTCTTTATGGCCAATTGCTAGAGAATAAGATGGTTGTGGACGACTAATACAGAGGAACTGCAAATGGAAGAAGCCATACGGGAGAGGAGGAGACGGAGCATAGTCAGGTAGATACTTGCACTGTAGATGTTACAAAGGTAGGAGAGGGTGCACATAGATACCAAAGAGATGGCTAAAGCAAGCAGCAAACCTCACAATGCAACCAGGCACTGTCCAATGACTCTGTCCAGTGGTGGGGAACCGGGGACCAAAACTCTGATCTAGAGCTACATGTTTAAATGTAACAGGTGTGGGAGAATGCAGTCAGATGAAAATGCCAAAAAACATAAATATGAACAATAAATAAGTTAAACTAAACAGACTACAGGCCACAATAGCATCTTGGAAAAGGTTGTGTGTGTGTGTGTGTGTGTGTGTGTGTGTGTGTGTGTGAAGGAGTACAAAAATGGGGCTAAGATGCTAGAGAATTCAGGTGGCCATCAGACTACATCAAATTGCAGTTAACAAATCTGCACATCTGTAGCTGTTCTGAAACTTTTCAATGTCTATGCTTTAGTTAACTTCACTAATTTAAGATTAGATTTGATCCCTACAAGTGAATTGATTTTTTAGAAAATAAGAGAAGGATGAGACATAACAAATAGTTGAATTCCATCTCTTAATAAATGTAATCAAATGATACATTCATAGACAAGCCTTTAACATGTATATTTGCAGAAAAATCAAATGTATTAGCCTTCAGCAGACCCAGCTTAACAAACTGAAAATAGTCATGTTTGTCAATGAAGAAGTCCTGAATCAGTGAATTGCTAAACATTTTCAAAACACATTTACTTCTTTTCTTACTTTACATTACTACTTTTTTTACTTGAGACAGGGTCTGTCACCCAGGCTGCAGTGTGGTGGCGTGATCATGACTCAGTGCATATACATGGCTCGACCTTCTGGGTTCAAGTGATCCTCCCACCTCAGCCTCCTGAGTAGCTTGGACAATAGGCGTGTGCCACCATTTCCAGCTATTTAAAATTTTTTTTGTAGAGATAGGGTCTCAATATGTTGCTCAGGCTGGTTTCAAACCCCTGGGCTCAAGACATTCTCCTGCCTCAGCCTCCCAAAGTCGTGGGATTACAGGCATGAGCCACTGCACCTGGCCCATATTCGCATTAAATGCATATGAAAAATATTTGAAAAAGGAGGGTATTATAAACTTGTATTCATTAAAACCAGGCCCATGACAAAATTTATAACTTTTAAGTATACGAAACTACATGTTTTACAAGATTAATCATCTGAGAATACAACTTTTGAATCGTCTAAAATTTCAGTGATGGTTTTCTTGCAGCTGTAAAAAAAAAAAAAAAATGGCTAGCAATCGGCATAGATTAGGCATACAGGAAAATAGGAAGACCCATCTTCAGATCAAATTGGCGGGCTCCAGAGTTGCATGTGTCTGGATTGGAATATAAATAAGCTTCATTCAGGCTTTCAGAGCTTCAGTTTCCTGGGATTAAAGCTTGTTGAGGGGCTGGAAAGAGGTTTATGAAGACACAAATGATATCATGTGTATTATTACAGTGCCTGGCCCACCTGGCCTGATTTAATCATGAGAGATCCCTTTCTCACTAACCAGGACCTCTGAATATTCACTCATCCACAGCATAGGACTAACCATTCTTCTGGATGGAGGGGGCACCAATCTCTTTTTTGCCACCACCAACCCAGTAATTTTTTTTTTTTGTATTTTGGGCCACCAGTCTCTTATAGGGGGAATCCTACTAGGTCCACCATCCTAGTGATGTTACCTCACTAACCACAAAATCTGCAGCAAGACTGGCCTCTGAAATCCCTCCCTGAGATCTTCTGCAGAAGACTGCCCATAGCTACCTGATCCAAGAACAAATTGGCACTTTAGAGTCCTGTCTGCTTTTTGACCAAGAGAATTACTGATTTTGGCTTCGTATCCTCTGAGCTACCAAAGACAGCCAGTTGCCCAACTAATCTGCAATTGGCTCCAGGTTGTAAGTAGAGCTCCTCTGGGCACATACCTCTGCAACTGAGGAACCGTAGCCTTCCAGAACATCAAGGACCATCTGTAATTTATGAAGAGACATTTGGAACAGGAAGGAGCTGGATGTATCTGCAGAACCTACAGAATTCCAGCAGAACCAAACCCTTTGAAGAAAATTCACCTCACTCCAGACCTTCATTCACAGGTCCAATGGTGGTTGCAGCAGCCTTGGCAGGACTTCAAGCAGAAGCTAACTGCTCAATTTGTCTGGATTACTTGAGAGACCCTGTCACCATCAGATGTGGACAGAACTTCTGTTATTTCTGCATCCAACACCTCTGAGCAGATCTAGATGATGGTTTCTTTTGCCCTGTCTTCATCAATGCCCCAAGGGGCAATTCAGGAGCACTATCCATCTGGGAAAGATGATAGAAATTTCCAAGCTATTCTATGTCACCAAGAACAAGAGGATAAGGTAGGAACAAACATGTTTGTGCAAGAAGTACAACCAGATCTTGACCCTTCCCTGCAAGAAGAACCTATAAGTGCTATGTACCCTGTTCTCTCAGCCCCCTGACTACTGGGGCCACCAGAGGCCCATAGAGAAGGTTGTTTCTCATCACAAGTGATAGAGGTACAAAAACTCATAGCCAACAAAGACAGAAAAAAACATTAGAACTGAGAAGGAAAATGGAAAATCAAAGGTGGAAATTATCCTCTGAATTTAAGCACCTGAAAGGAGTTTCTAGTATGTGAGCAAGAGACAGTGCTTTCAAGGCTAGCAGAGGAAGGAAAGGACATCCAATAGAAACTCCATGCAAGCACAGCAGCATTTTCAGTCCACATTTCCACACTCCACGGTCTACAAAAGGAGGTGGCAGAGAAGTGTGTGATGCCAGAGGTAAAATACCTGGTGGACAGCAAAATTATTTAACACAAGTGTGAAAGCTTGGAAACCTTAGCCCTCTATTCATTCCAGTTAAGGAAAGAAGGATGCCCTCCTCCTCCACAGTTTGTAGCTCTGCAACAAACAAACGAACAACAAAACAAAACACACACATACAAAACGACAACAATAACAAACAAACAAAAAAAACCCGGAAATGTAAAGAAGATGTAACTCTAGAATCTGGAACAGCACATAGTAATCTGCTTGTATCTGAAAATAAAAAATCTACTACTTCTGTGAATAAAAGGTAAAAGTTAATGTTGCTAATTTCATGTTAGTTCTGGGTTCTGAAGGATTTGATTCAAGCAAATATTACTGGATGACAAGCCCAAATGGACCCTGAGGCTTTGTAAGAATTCCTGTCCAGGAAGGGAAAGCGGTCCCTGTCAAGGCAGAACAGACTCTGAATAATTCAGAAGCAAAGTGGTGACTATGGGGCCTGAGGCGCTGTTTCAGTCACTCTTCTGCTAAAGGAAAAGCCAAGAGAAATTGGGATTTATCTGGACTATGAGTTGGGTGAGCTATCCTTTTACTACTTGAACGACAGAACTCACATCTATTCTTTCACATATCAATGTCTTTAAGTATTTAAAAGCCTTATTTCTAAATTGAAATCAAAATCTATTACAATCTGCAGTAACAGGCTATGAAGGGTCAACTGTGACATTGCTTTATTTTTATGTGCTTTATGGGCAGTTGGTAGAATATTATATAACTATCAGTGCAACTAGCAACCTTATAAAAAATACTTCTATAGCTTTTAGACATAGCACCTCAACAGAGGTGTTGCTATTAAAATGAAATGAAAAAAAAGGGAAAGAGTTATTGTGGGAACTTACAGAGATGTGGGAATTAACTAAACTATTTCTGGAATTTTAAGATTAGACTGTAAGAAAAAGTAATTTCTCAGTTGCAATAAATACATTTTGTGTGCATTTAACAAACACAAAAACAAAACTTCAAAAACTTAAATAGTAGATCATAAAGTTCAATTGGATGTAATAACCAGTATTCAGTTTTAAAGACAATGAAATATTGCATATATAATATATAAAAATAATACACAGAAAGAGTCATAGAGTGTACCACATTTAATATTTCATGAGACTCATTTCAATTGTGCAATTGGACATGTATGGTGAATCACAATATAATATGTACTTTTTATTTTGTGGTGAGGTCAAAGTAGATTTTTTTTTTCTTTTTTTTTTTTTATTATACTTCAGGGTTTTAGGGTACATGTGCACAATGTGCAGGTTTGTTACATATGTATCCATGTGCCATGTTGATTTCCTGCACTCATTAACTCGTCATTTAGCATTAGATGTATCTCCTAATGCTGTCCCTCCCCCCTCCCCCCACAAAGTAGATATTAACTGGCCTAGAAATGGAAGTGGGGAAGCTGTGAACATATTTTTTTCCATATATTCATTTTCAGGCTACATCTTAGGATATTTTTCTTTATTCAACTGTCCTATGAAACATGCTTTTTATCTGATTTCATTTAAATAAAACATTGAGACAGAAATATGAAAAAATGGTTTTTTTACATGTGTGCACCTCTAGAGGTGATTTTGCCAAACTAATATCCTTTCAAGCCTTACCTTCTAAAGTTCCAACTTATAATGTTCAGAAAATTAAATCTCAATGAAAATGTTGATATTATCAAAAGCATGCATATTATTGATTTTTACTTTATAATTTTACTAAACTTTAAAACTTCTAACACACACAAATACACCATCATTACAATTTTAAAACAGCTTTAAAAGTAGAATTCAAATAAGTCAGCTTTTTCTTTACTTTATCTGCTTCAGGCAATGAGGAATTTGCTGTGTCTCAGTGAGACATTTGAAATTTCTCTTATTTAAATTGTTTCAACTTCAAAGCATTTAAAATACAAATCCATCTTTCTTGACAGTCTCAATGTCAAAAAGTTATCAAGGGAAAAAAATCCACCTTCGGTTTAATAAAATTACACTTTTATACAAAAGATATTGTCGTAATCTACAGCCAAACTAAACTCTATAAACAATCAGAACAATACTGAATTCAAATGACTCTATTTATAGAAAATCATAAGAAAATAAGGACTATTAAAAACTCCAAAGAGACATAGAATCAAGAAGACTTGACTCACAGTTAACAATGCAGCCCACAGAACTGCTGGATGAAACCACAAAAGCTATGGGAATATGAGAAGAGAGATGGACAATTCTGGCTTCTTTCTCTCTCTGATGGAATGAAAGTATCACTGCACACAGTTTACTCATTTGGGGTCTCAGTTCCTTCCTGAGAAAATATAACTTGGGGCCAGGCGCCATGGCTCATGCCTGTAATCCCAGCACTTTGGGAGACCGAGGCCGGTGGATCACCTGAGGTCAGGAGTTTGAGACCAGTGTGCCCAACGTGACGAAACCCCATCTCTACTAAAAATACAAAAAATTAGCCTGGTGTGGTGGCGGGTGCTTGTAATCCCAGCTACTTGGGAGGCTGAGGTAGGAAACTTGTTTGAACCTGGGAGACAGAGGTTGCAGTGAGCCAAGATGGCGCCGTTGCACTCAAGCCTGGAGAACAAGAGCAAGACGTCTCAAAAAAAAAAAAAGTAACTTGGAAAACTCACTTGATGTTTACTTGCAATCTAGATAAAGAAAACAACTGGATGAAAAGTAAGCTTTATTTCTAGTTTAAATATTATCACTAGCTAACATTTAGTAAGTGGTGTGATTTTCTTGAGCCAGACTGTTGAACTTAAAACCTGATGGCTGTATGACATTAGACAAATTACTTAAATTGTCTCAACCTCAGTTTTCTTATCTGTAAAGTGGGAAAATAGTCCCACTTCAAAAGGTTGTTGTGAGACATCAATTAATTAGCAGATATAAGCCACTTAATACAGTATCTGGCACATATAAATTGATTTGCTATTATTGTTATTATTTGCTTAATTTTTAAATCTTTACATCCTGACTTCCCAATGAAATTGTCAAGATTAGTGAGCCAGTCTGTTTGAGCATTGTCTCATTAGGAAGAAAGAGTTTCTAGGTAAATACAAGACCCGTAGAAGCATTAATCACACTTTGGTACTTTTATAAACACTCTTATAGAAACACTATAAAACTACATTAATGATAATAATATCATCTATTAATAATCCTTAAAATTGAACTTACTCATGTAGGTTCTGATATATAGGAACTTTGAGGAAAAAATATATCAGAAAAATATGCAAAAAACAAAAAAGTTGTTTTCTGTATTTGCTTCTTCTCTATTTCTTTTGAACTTTGACATCACAAACACAACTACACAAAAGCTTTCCTAAGCAGAAATGGCTTTTTTCCCTGCCAAGACAGTAGACAGAAATCAAATTTACAGTTCCTGGCTGTTTGCTATATTGAGAAGAGGGAGCTTTTCAACACTCACCTTGCCAACCAAACTCTCAACCAGACACACAAGTCTCTCTGATCTGTTTTGTCTTGTTTTGTTTTGTTTTCTTAATTCACATCCTGCTGTGGTTTGAATGTGTCCCCCAAAGTTTATGAGTTGGAAACTTAATACTCAAAGCAATAGTGTGGAGAGGTGGGACCTGTAAGAGGTGATTAGGTCATGAGAGCTCCACCCTCATGAATGGATGAATGCCTTTATTGCAGCAGAAGGTTAGTTCTCACAGGAGTGGGCTCCTAATAAAAGCATAAGTTCAGCTCCCTTCTCCCACCTCTCTCTTTCAGGAGCTTGCACTCTCTTGCCTTTCTGCCTTGCACCATGGGAGGACACAGCAAGAAGCTCTCACCAGATGCTAGACCCTCAACCTTGGACTTCTCAGCCTCCAGAACTATGAGAAATAAATTTCTGTTTATAGTAAATTGCCCAGTCTCAAATATTATGTGACAGCAGCACAAAACAGACTAAGATGCTCCTTTAACATAAACCACAGGGTTCCTATGGAAAACAGGCAACATGGAATGTTTCAGGCATTGTAATCATTGAAGGAAAGGAGAAACAAAAGGAGAGATTGTGCTGAAGTGAATAGAGCATATACTGTGACAGGAATCTCACAATCTTACCAACTTTGAGATCAGTTAAGGGTCTTGTCTGAAGATCAGATAAGGGTCTTGAGATCAGGAAAGGGTCCTGTAGAGAGCTTCTCTATGGTACATTTCAAATCTGAAATTTTGGATTCAGGTGAAGTAGTTAAAGATCTGAGTTCTAATCCACTGTGTCACTTTGATTATGTAGTGTACAATGCCTTAAATGCATATTTTCTCATTTAGTGTAACAGAAACACCATTAAGAGAGATGTCTTTGATAATCTCCAGTATGGAGGCACATAATTGAAAGTTCCAAAAGGTTGAATAACTTATGAATAGTGAACAACAAGTTAGAGTTTGAATGCATTTCTTTGGAATTTAGAGCCTGTGTTTTTATACTGTCACACTACCTCTTATATATGCTTATTCATTGAATATAAGTTGTATTATTTTCCCCACTGATATCTATTACAAGTTTGCATAAAAAGATTTTCTTTTATAATTAGGGGAGCTAAATAAACTCTATAAATTTAACAAATATTTTCTGAATGATAATATGGTGGGCACTATACACTGTATTGGAGTACAACAGTAAACAAAAAAATATGTTACCCAAGTTTATGGTTGAGAGGGAGACCCATTATTTTAAAGAAGTGTAAAAATATGTCCAATTAATGCTTCCCTATCTTTTCATTGTAAATTATCAGGATTTAACTTTCACCATGTGCCAAGCTATTGTGCTGGATGCTTTTATACATTATTTCATTTAATCCCATTCTAGGAATCAATTTTGTTTTTATTTTACAAAAGAGGAAACGTGCCTAACTAGTATATGCTTGTATCAATTTATTCTCCCTACAGCATTGAATAAAAATGACTTATTTTATTATATCTTCTTTAATATTCATTAGTTTCCTTAGAAACTGCTAATTTGATAGATTAAAAACTGTTTCTAACTGTTTTCATTAGGATTTTTATCTTAATGAGGTTGGAAACCTGTTGATATATCAGCAAATATTTATTAGGCAGCTATTATTTACCAAGTAATACACATGGCATAGAGGATAAAAGAAAATAAAGTTGGTTTTTTTTTAATGAGAAAGTAAAAGAAAGTTTATAAGTCTCACAGGTGAAGGTAAATAGCCCCATTTTATTCATGGCCTAGTATTATCTCTTTGGTCACAGGGGTACACTTGGTTAATGTCCACATGGAAAGGAAAAGACATTCTGTATCAATGATACTATTGCTTCTTTTTAAAAATAAAGATTCTGTATTGTAAAATTGACTATTATTTGCCTCTTTGTGTAGGTTTTTCTGTTCAGCTTTTTCTATCTTCTACATGCTAAAGAATAAAATCTAATGTGGCTTACAATTCAAAAGAAAATAATGATTTTTAAGGTGAGATAAATGTGTATTGTGATAGTAGTATTTATAATTTATCTGCACAAATAATTACTAATCTAAATATGTAGTTCATTTTAATGTACTTTAAAATATGTCTATTGTTTTTGCTAAGATACATTAACCACCTTGGATTTGTAATGTTGCATAAAGGCTGTTAGTTACTATCAAAAAATTAGAATAGAACCAAAACCACGTTTCTGATGTCTCAGCTTTCATTCTATTTTCTTTTAGCCAGATCATACTGTCTTCCCAATCTCTCACTTGACAGCAAGTGAAATTGCCCTAGGCTAGGAACATCACAGTATGAAAGTGAGATGTCATGATAAAGACACCTAATTTTCATTGCACCCATATGGCATATTCATTTTTCCTAGTCTCTTTTTGGGTTGGAAAATCACCTATTTCATTATATCCCATTGATTTTGCTTGTTTGTTTAAAACTGTACCAACTGTCAGAATTGAGGCTATGCCTGTTTGTCCATGATAGTTGTTTTGCATGATTAGTCAAAGACTATGTGTTGGTGGAATAACCATAAGATGTTGATTGTTCACTTATTAGAAAGTCTTAAGTTTAGTGATTGCTGGATTGCTACATAAGCTTATTATGCTCAGGGATCTGGATTAGTACCTTGATGATTCCCTGGGCATTTTTCTCATCAAAACCAGACAGCTGCATCCAATCAAGATATTGGTAAAAACACAAAGTAGTCCCAGAAGTCCCCAGAAGACTTTCCTTTCTATGTCTTTGGCTAGAACTTTGTTACCTACATGCTCCTGTATAAAAGACATGTCTCATCTTCAGAGTGATTAAAGAATACTTGTTCCATCTCTGAACAAAAGCAGTGTGATAGCAATAAGGAAAATGTTGGAGAAAAGCTTTTGTACAAAAATCCGGGGATATCTGATAAAAATATTTTAAAAGTAAAGAGACTTATCAAATATAATCAGTTTTTAAATCACATTAAAAACAAAAGTAGAAATCATAAGTTAATTTTAATTCAGAGTGAATCAGTCATGTGAATACATAATTTTATTAGAAATACCATACATTAGACACATATAACGATATGGTTTGGCTGCGTCTCCACCAAAATCTCATCTTGAATTCTTACATGTTGTGGGAGGGACCTGGTAGGAGGTAATTGAATCATGGGAGCAGTTTTTTCTCATGCTGTTCTCATAATGGTGGGTGAGACTCATGAGATCTGATGGTTTTATATGGGGGAGTTTCCCTGCACAAGCTCTCTCACTTTTTTAACCTGCTGCCATCCATGTAAGACAGGACTTGCTCCTCCTTGCCTTCTGCTATGATTCTGAGGCCTCCCCAGACACATGGAAGTGTAAGTCCATTAAACCTCTTTTTCTTCCTAGTCTCGGGTGTGTCTTTATCAGCCATGTGAAAATGGACTAATACTTAAATTAGTACTAGCAGAGTGGGGCATTGTTGAAAAAATTCCTGAAAACATGAAAGCAACTTTGGATCTGGGTAACAGGCAGATGCTGGAACAGTTTAGAGGACTCAGAAGAAGACAGGAAAATGTGATAATGTTTGAAACTTCCTAAAGACTTGTTGAATAGCTTTGAATAAAATGCTGATAGTGATATAGACAATAAAATCCAGGCTGACGTGGTCACAGATGGAAGTGAGGAACTTGTTGGGAACTGGAGTGAAGGTGACTGTTGCTATGTTTTAGCAAAGAGACTGGTGGCATTTTGCCCCTGGCCTAGAGATTTGTGAAACTTTGAACTTGAGAGACATGAGTTAGGGTATCTGTCAGAAGAAATTTCTAAGCAG